>NC_053024.1:261968565-262071943 GCF_003073215.2 Triticum urartu
ATCCGGGACTCCGAACAACATTCGGGTTACTGCATATACATATCCCTACAACCCTAGCGTCACTGGACCTTAAGTGTGTAGACCCTACGGGTTCGGGAGACATGCAGACATGACCGAGACGACTCTCCGGTCAATAACCAACAGCGGGATCTGGATACCCATGTTGGCTCCCACATGCTCCTCGATGATCTCATCGGATGAACCACGATGTCGAGGATTCAAGCAACCCCGTATACAATTCCCTTTGTCAATCGGTATGTTACTTGCCCGAGATTTGATCGTCGGTATCCCAATACCTCGTTCAATCTCGTTACCGGCAAGTCACTTTACTCGTACCGTAATGCATGATCCCGTGACCAGACGTTTGGTCACTTTGAGCTCATAATGATGATGCATTACCGAGTGGGCCCAGTGATACCTCTCTGTCATACGGAGTGACAAATCCCAGTCTTGATCCGTGTCAACCCAACAGACACTTTCGGAGATACCCGTAGTATACCTTTATAGTCACCCAGTTACGTTGTGACGTTTGGTATACCCAAAGCACTCCTATGGTATCCGGGAGTTACACGATCTCATGGTCTAAGGAAAAGATACTTTGACATTGGAAAAACTCTAGCAAACGAACTATACGATCTTTAAGCTATGTTTAGGATTGGGTCTTGTCCATCACATCATTCTCCTAATGATGTGATCTCGTTATCAATGACATCCAATGTCCATAGTCAGGAAACCATGACTATCTGTTGATCAACGAGCTAGTCAACTAGAGGCTTACTAGGGACATGTCGGTGTCTGTTATTCACACATGTATTACGATTTTCGGATAACACAATTATAGCATGAATAAAGACAATTATCATGAACAAGGAAATATAATAATAATGCTTTTATTATTGCCTCTAGGGCATATTTCCAACAAGCCCATCATCGAAATATACAAGCCAAGTTTTATAATAAAAATTCCCACTAGTATATGAAAGTGATAACTCAAGAGTCTCTCTATATGAAGAACATGGTGCTACTCTGAAGCACAAGTGTGGTAAAAGGATAGTAACATTGCCCCTTCTCTCTTTTTCTCTCATTTTTTGTGTTTTTTTTGGTGGGCTTCTTTGGCCTCTTTTTTTAATTTTGGGCTTCTTTGGCCTCTTTTATTTATTTTTAAAGTCCAGAGTCTCATCCCGACTTGTGGGGGAATCATAGTCTACATCATCCTTTCCTCACTGGGGCAATGCTCTAATAATGATGATCATCACACTTTTATTTACTTACAACTCAATATTACAATTCGATACTAGAACAAAGATATGACTCTATATGAATGCCTCTGGCGGTGTACCGGGATGTGCAATGATCTAGCGTAGCAATGACATCAAAAAACGGACAAGCCATGAAAACATCATGCTAACTATCTTACGATCATGCAAAGCAATATGACAATGAATGCTCAAGTCATGTATATGATGATGATGAAAGTTGCATGGCAATATATCTCAGAATGGCTATGGAAATGCCATGATAAGTAGGTATGGTGGCTGTTTTGAGGAAGGTATATGGTGGGTTTATGGTACCGGCGAAAGTTGCGCAGTACTAGAGAGGCTAGCAATGGTGGAAGGGTGAGAGTGCGTATAATCCATGGACTCAACATTAGTCATAAAGAACTCACATACTTATTGCAAAAGTCTATTAGCTATCGAAACAAAGTACTACATGCATGCTCCTAGGGGGATAGATTCGTAGGAAAAGACCATCGCTCGTCCCCAACTGCCACCCATAAGGAAGACAATCAATAAATAAATCATGCTCCGACTTCATCACATAACGGTTCACCATACGTGCATGCTACGGGAATTACAAACCTCAACACAAGTATTTATACTAATCCACAACTACCCACTAGCATGACTCTAATATCACCATCTTTATATCGCAAAACGATTGCAAGGAATCAAACATATCATATTCAGCGATCTACAAGTTTTATGTAGGATTTTATGACTAACCATGTGAATGACCAATTCCAGTCATCTCTCTAAATAGAAATAAGTGAAGCAAGAGAGTTTAATTCTTTCTAAAAAAGGTATGCCCACGCTGTAACAAATATAAGTGAAGCAAAAGAGAATTCTACAAATGGCGGTTTTCTATGTAAAGAGAAACAGGCAATCCAAGCTTCAAATGATATAAGTGAAGCACATGAAGCATTCTATAAAGCCATACTCAAAAGATATAAGTGAAGTGCATAGAGCATTCTATAAATCAACCAAGGACTATCTCATACCAGCATGGTGCATAAAAGAAAAATGAAAACTAAAAGCAAAAGACGCTCCAAGATTGCACATATCGCATGAACGAAACGAATCTAAAAACATACCGATACTTGTTGAAGAAAGAGGGGATGCCTTCTGGGCATCCCCAAGCTTAGACGCTTGAGTCTCCTTGATAATTTACTTGGGGTGCCTCGGGCATCCCCAAGCTTGAGCTCTTGCCTCTCTTCCTTCTTCTCACATCAAGACCTTCTCGATCATCGAACACTTCATCCACACAAAACTTCAACAGAAAACTGGGTAAGATCTGTTAGTATAATAAAGCAAATCACTACTCTAAGTACTATTACAAACCAATTCATATTTTGTTTTTGCATTTTGTATACTGTAATATAACTTTTTCATGGCTTAATCCACTGATATAATTCGATAGTTTCATCAAAACAAGCAAACTATGCATCAAAAACAGAATCTGTCTAAACAGAACAGTCTGTAATAATCTGAACATTCACCATACTTATGATACTTGAAAACTTCTACAAAAATTAGGAAAAATAAAAAATTTGTATAGAAAGACAGTGCAAAAAGAATCAGAACCATTTGACGTTCCAGCTAAAAATGTAAAATCGTGCACTACAGCCAAAGTTTCTGTCCTGCACCGTACAGATCATCAAGCAAATGTAATAAACATCCTAAAGGAAAACCTTGGCACATTATTTTTATAATACAATGGAATTGTACAAGGGGATAATTATTTTTGTTGAAAATTTTCTGTAATCAAGATTCACAAAGTTGCTGTGAGCATGAACAAAGTTCAAGGAGCTCTCCCACTTCAACAATGCTTGTCTTTCTCACTTTCACTTTCCTTTTTGAAAAAGTTTTGGGTTACCCTCTTTATTTTTGTTGTTTTTAAACTATATGAAAGCACCCAACAGAAATAAATGACTCTCTAAAACTTCTGGGTTGTCTCCCTGGCAGCACTTTCTTTAAAGCCATTAAGCTAGGCATATAGTGCTCAAGTAGTGAATCCACCCGGATCCCAAGGTATATCAAAGCCAATTTTAATTAACAATGATTTGTAATTTAATAGTGAGCACAAAGCAACATATATCATGTAACAATGAAGTCTAACTCTCTTCCTATGCATCGGCATGTCATAAAAGAAAAATTCATGCACACATAGTAAAGGCCAATGCATAGTATAAACAGTTTCTTGCAATTTTGTTGTATTGGAAACATAAAGAGGCGGAGATGTAGTTCCTCTCTTATAATAATTGCAAATAGGAGCAACAAGCACATGCATATTATATCTATCAAAATCATCATGTGTAGTAGTAAAACGCAACTCATCAATATAATCCTTAATAAGGGTAAACTTCTTTGATATAGTGTAGTTTGGAGAATTCAAAAAGATAATAGGACTATCATGTGTGGGTGCAATAGCAACATGTCGGTGTACTAAAGTAGGGGTACCCTTAGTACCCCGAACTTGTGCACGGGCAGTCGCAGCGTCCCGCGGCAAGGCCTGCCAGGTCACCGCCAAGATCCTCCGTGGTCCTTTTGAAGACCATTCAAGAACAAAGTACTTAAGACAAGACCCCGGCAAGAGGAGCTTGCCGGGAAGAAGGCAAGGCCCCGGCAAGAGGAGCTTGCCGGGAAGGCCATCAGAAGCGTCCCAAGACCCCGGCAAGAGGCGCTTGCCGGGAAGGCCGTCCGAGGAATTCCAAGGAACTTGCCGCGGCGCGCTACGCGCCCCGACAAGGCCCGGCGAGCGACAAGCTCCCGGAAGCGACAAGTCGACGGCCGCGGCAAGCCCCCACTCCACGCCCGCGCTCCAGCACATCCACCCACGTGTCGCTCCGGGGCCCCTCCCGAGCGCACGTGGCAGGAGGCTGTGCAGCTAGGGGCGTGCGGGTGGCACGCAGGCGCTGACAAGACAACCATCGTGGCAAGACGGTGGCGTCCCTAGCGGTCCCTTTCGGTGCTGTCTAGGCGACACAGACGGGCATTTAATGCCCTTGTCCCCTGCCATCGGGGTTAGGTATGTTAACACTGTAGCAGCTAGCTGTGCCTACTACAGCACCTAGCTGTGCCTACCCACGGCACCCTTTCCATTTTTGCCCTTGGCCCCCGTTGCTCTATGTCGGTAACCCCTTGAGTATAAAAGGAGGCCCGTGTGCAACGTAGAGGGGGTCGGCCACCTCGAGAGCTCTCGCGGGGTTCAGCAATTCCACACACTCACGCTCGCTCCCGAGCTAGAAATCAATACCAATCCACAAAGCAGGAGTAGGGTTTTACGCATCCTTGCGGCCCGAACCTGGGTAAATCGCTCGCGTGCTTCGCCTCAGTTTACTCCTCGCACGACCAGCCGCCCGCTTGCTTCGCCTCGATCTGCTCTTTGCGCAACCTCCGCCCCCCGCCGAACCAAAAGGGACCCGGTTCGCCGGTCCCATAGGTGCCCGTGGATCAGAAACCCCGGCATCTCTGGCGCGCCAGGTAGGGGGCGTCGAAGTTGTGCGAATCAGATCCGGCGTTCTTGCGAGCTAGATCTCCATCTTCTTCGTCAACATGCCACCGAAGAAGAAAGTTTCGGAGGCAGCTGCTCCGTCCACGTCGAGCCACCCACCGCCAGAGCAAACGGACGGTGGGGCAGGCGCCGGCGGAAGGGCGCACGTCGACGAGGGAACTCTTGGTGCTGCCAGGTCCCAGGGCAAGGCTGCGTTGCCCATCGGCGGCGTGGCCGTCTCCCACAACGACCGGGCGCACTCCAAGACCTCGGCGTCCGTGCATGCACCGCGCCCATCTCAGGAGGCGCGGGACCGGCAGCGTCATGGTACTCACGGTACCATGCGCTCGCTGGATCAAGATCGAGCTGGTGGATCTCGGAGCGCCCAAGGTCACCATGCACGTCAACACACCCAGAACAGATAAGTTGCCAAAGCCTGAGCAACCAGATCTCTAATTTTTGAGTTGTCTCCCCTGGATCGGCTCACCTTGTACGAAAAGCCTGTGCGTAGAGGAGCCGACTCGTAGCTGGCTACGCACTTGCGTTGTTTCGAGCTCGCTCAACAACATTAGGTGAGCTGCGGCTGGTTGCTACACTAGCCGCGCCCTTGCATTGTTTCGAGCCTGCTCAACAACGTAAGTTAGCTGCGGCTAGTTGCTACACTAGCCGCGCCCTTACTTTGCTTCGAGCCCCGCTCAGCAACTTAAGTGAGCTGCAGCTGGCTGCGACAAGGTTTCTTGCCGGTAGCGGCACTGCCAGTTCCGCGCTCAGCGCTCGCGGTCTGGATGCCTGCACCGGCAAGTTCCCTAAAAGCGTGGGGTAAAAACATACAAAGTTGACGCCGGAATGGGAAGGCCCTTACCGGGTGAAACGAGTCACTGGGCCCGGCGCCGGCCGCCCTGAGACCGAAGATGGAATCCCAGCGAGCAACTCCTGGAGCATCGAGCATCTTCGTGAGTTTTACCCGTAAGGCGCGGTTGCCGGAACCCATTCCGGCAACCACCTCTTGTACAAAGTCTTGCCGCTGTTGCATGTAATCCTTTGTACGAGGCCGGGCACAGATCCCGTGCGCAGTAGAGCCCGCGTGCTCCGCACATTTTGTCGATTTTATGCTTTCTAATTTCTGGCATATATGATCTAACATTTGTGCAGCACCAACACCACGGCAAGCGTTGACGAGCTGCTAGGCTCTCTATCTTTATTTTCTCTTCTTTCTTTTCTTCCTTCTTCCAAGGGAAGAAAGGATTCCTCAAGTTTGCCGGGGGGAAAGGGGAGAAGAGAAGGGTATGGACCAGGCGTCGTTCAAGAATTTCGTCTTGCCGGGAAGCAAACGACAGAAAAGCTAAGTTGCCAAAGTTTGAGCAGCCAAATCTTTTAAATTCCAAGTTATCTCCCTTGAACGACTGCACTTTGTATGGGAAGCCTGTGCACAGAGGAGCTGACTCGTAGCTGGCTGCGCACTTGCGTTGTTTCGAGCTCGCTCAACAACATTAGGTGAGCCGCGGCTAGTTGCTACACTAGCCGCGCCCTTGCATCGTTTTGAGCCTGCTCAACAACGTAAGTTAGCTGCGGCTAGTTGCTACACTAGTCGCGCCCTTACTTTGCTTCGAGCCCCGCTCAGCAACTTAAGTGAGCTGCAGCTGGCTGCGACAAGGTTTCTTGTCGGTAGCGGCACCGCCAGTTCCGCGCTCAGCGCTCGCGGACCGGATGCCTGCACCGGCAAGTCCCCTAAAAGCGTAGGGCAAAAACATACAAAGGGAGGAGTCAAGTAAAGGGAATAACATTGCAATGGCTATCCAGAAGAAAATTATATTACAAAATAGCTTGTCGCAGCTCTAATAAATGTTTCCTATAACATAGCTAGCAGCGACAAGGAAAGAAGGAAGCCGGCAACCTAGTCGACGCAGTCGCCCTCGACCCTCTTGATCCCGCTCACCTTGTCCACAATGGGTGCGACAAGGGCCTTGAGCTCTTCCTAATCGATATCAGGCGGCAAGGATCTGAGGACGTTGTGGAGGCGGAGGCCTGGATTGCGGAAGGCAACCTTCATCAACACCTTCTGAAGGGCTCCCGCACAGATCTCGCGCGACTCATCGGCCAGCCGCTTCGGGATCTCATCTCGGAGTCGCTGGAGTGCCGTCGCCACGCCTTGGAAGAACATAGTGAGCTTGGCGCTAGGTTGGAGGTTCTCATCGGAGGATTACCCGAAGTCCTCCACCCCCAGCTGCGCCAGCTCCTTGTCGATGTCCCCGGCGGCGTTCACGTGGCTCTCTGTCCAGTGCTCCACCGTATCCCTAAAGGCGTTTTGGGTGGTGGCAGCACTCTCCAGCAGTGCCTTGTCGGCATCAATCTCCTTCTTCAAGGCCGCCTCCCGCTCCTTGGCGCCGTCCAGCGCCCTGGTCAAAGCGACCAGCCTCAACTCAAGGGCGGCGTTGGAGACCTTGGCGGCGCTGAGTTCTTCGCCATATGCTTTGTGGTCAGCCTCCAGCTGCACCACCTTCATCTCCAGCACCTTTTTGGCGGCCTCGGCAGCGGCGGCAGCGTCCTCCGCTTGCTTGAGGGCTCCGCCCAGCTTCTCCTCGCGCGCGGCAAGCTCCTCCTCGTGAGCGTCGAGGTCGACCTTCCGCTGCGCCTGCTCGCCCACCTCCGCGGCTAGCTTCACGGCGGCAAGTCGCTGCAGCTCTTCGGCTTCGGCCTTCTCGAGGAGAAAGGCCTTCTTCGCCTCAGCGAGCTGCTCCCGCTCCTCTGCCAAGGATCGGACGGCTTCCCGGTGGAAACCCGCGAGCTCCTCTGCGCGCTTCTCAATGTCTGCTCCCGCCTTCGCGACAAGCGCCTCGCGGGACTCCAGCTTGGCTTGTCGCGCGCGATAGAGCAACATCAACCTGCGCAGCAGCCGCTCCTCTTCGGGCTCGTTGCTACTGCTGCTTGGCGCATCGACCAGCTTCAGACCCGCAGAGGCAAGCACTTCCCCGTCGAAGACCTCCCCCTCGACCGGCGCCCTGGAGCTTGATGCCCAGGGGAGGTTGATGAAGACGCCTTCGCCGGCTTTCAAGTAAACGCCCGGCTGGGGCTCCTCGATGCTTGGCGCTGCGGCTTTGGCGGACGGGTCAGCGGTCGGTGCAGCGCCTGGCGCTCCTGCGGCCTCTGGGCCGTCAGTACGATCGCCAGATCCCTCGCCAGCCGCCGCGGCGCCAGCCTCGGCGGCCTCGGCGCCGGCGGCGTCACCGCCACCGGCTGGGTCCTCAGCAGCGACCTCAGTCTCCATCCGCTCCGCAGCAGATGGGTCTGATGGCCGGCAAAGGGGGAAAGAGTCAAACAAGATCCAGCCAAAAACTCAAAGAGACCAGAAGAAGAAGAACCCAAGGGAAGATTTGAAGCAAGAAGATTACCTGCGCTGGGCTCGGTGGCCATGGTCTCTGCCGCTGGGGGGATGCTGGCGCCGTCCCTTGGCGGAGAGCTCCCCCTTGCCGGAGAGCCACCCCCTGCCGGAGAATCTCTTGCCGGAGAATTTTCCCTGGGCGGCATAGTTGAAGTAGATGGCATGCCGGGGGTTGTCTCCGGACGCTCCTGGTGAGGCTGCTCTGCTCCTACGCAAGGCAACAAGCGGATATCAGCAAAGACAAGTACCCATGCGCGCCTCACCGCGGCAAAAAGTTCACACACTTACGCTGGGGGCTGCCATGGAGGAAAGTCGCCAGGTCCGGCAAGGTTGTCTCGGGCGCGCCACCTGTTGTCGCAGTGGGCACGTCCTCGACGATGACCACCGGGGCCTTAGCTCTCTTTGCCGCTCTCTGGGCCAGAGTCCTAAAGAGGAGCAGGCTCAGGGAGAAGCAATTGAGAAACAAGAACAACCACAAAAACCGAAGAAGTGCGAGTGCAGCAAGAGAAGCTTACTCTTCTTCATCCTCCTCGTCGGAGCTCAGCGTGGAGAAGTCGAAGCCCGGCGCGCTCCCAGAGCGAGGAGGCGGAGGGGAAGCTTCCCTTGGCCGCTTAGCGGGTGCGGAGGTGGCGGTCTGAGAAGACCCCGCTCCGGCTGGCGGCACGGCACGGGAAGCGGTAGGGACTGAAGCGGTGGTTCGGGTGGACCCCGCTCCAGTTGCCGTCGTAGCATGAGGCGCTATCACGGCAACGGTGTTTGCCATGGTCGAGCGCGTCACGCGGCGTGGCGACTGTTGACCCGTTTGCCGCCCCGCCTCGTCGCCAACCTTGAGGAGACGCCTCCTGGGCGGCGTTGGGGCCTCTAATTCTGGTGGGCCGTCCGGAGGCAAGGAGGAAGAGGAGTCGACTTGCCGCGAGCTGCCCGTATCCTTGGTAGGCTCGCTCGGCTCGGCGTCTTGCCCGGCAAGCCCCTCCTTGCCGGCGGACTCCCCTTGCTCGCCACAGCTCGCCACTTCTGCCGCGTCTGCTTCCGTGGTGGTGAACCCAAACTCACCCGCGGCTGCGGCTGCCGCCGCCTCCTCCATCCTGGTGGCGATGCGCGCCATCTCCGCGTCAGTGATGTCGCGGGTGAGGCTGTCTTTCTCATCAAGGCGGACAGCCACTTCCACCAAGTTGTCGAAGAAGTGCTGCACGACCTCGTCGGCAGGCTCCTGCCAAGTTGGCACAATCCCGTGCGAGTCGCATTCCGGCATCATTACACGGATGCGGTCGAGCGCGGAGTTGTTGCACAAAGGCACGACGCCCCCCGGCAACCTGAACACCTCGGGATGCTGGGGGTCATACCTGAACAGCTCCTGCATCATCGCGTGGAGTTCCAGAACTGTGAAGTTGTAGTTGAGGCCCGGCCACAGCCTCATAATGTCTGCCGCGTTCTTGAACTCCCAAGTTGGCCTCCCCCGCTCTTGCAGGGGGGCGATGCGGCGGCGGAGGAAGTCTGTGCCAACCGCGCCAACAGTGAGCCCGGCATTCCGGAGACGCAGGATCCTGGTGACGGTGATCCCCAGCCTGTCGTCCTCCGGGGCCAGGTCGCTCCAGTCGTCGCCGCGCGCCACCGGGTTTGGCGCCGGGCGGTGAAAGGCTGCGGACTCTCCTCGACAATCCAGCACCAGTCAGCCCTCCACTCCTCCCACTTGCCGCGGAACTCTCCCTCCAGATAGATCTCCTTCTTGCCGGGCCTCGAAATCCAGGCAATCCCGCCGGATAGAGGCTCTCCTCTCTCTACTCGAGGAGTGAAGAAATGGCGGAAGAGGGCCACATTGGGAAGAACTCCGACAAAGTTTTCGCAGAGATGCGCGAAAACTGCCATCGTCAGAACGGCGTTGGGGGTGAAGTCGAGGAGGTGAAACCCATAGGTGTTCATGACGTCGCAGAAGAAATCAGAGAAGGGCGGGCAGAGCCCGCAATAGAAGAACAACGCGAAGAAGGCATACCCATTTGGGGTAGTCTCACAGGCGGCGGCGGGGAGAACTCTTGTGCGCGGATGCGCCCGCGTCTCCGCCGACCAGAACAGAGAATAGTCCGCCTTCAGCTCCATCGCGCCGAGCCTGGGGGGGGTGGGGGGGAAAACAGCCCGCGTCTTCCGCAGTGCCGCGAGCCGATGCGCCTCGGTCGTCTTCACGGTCTTCCCCCTGTCGGCTTTCGGAGCCATGGCGGAAGCAGTGGAAGGGGTCGACGGCGTTGGTGGTGCTGGCGGCGGCGGAGGGCGGAGCGCTGCTCTCTCTCTCTGCTTTGGGGAGGCGAGAGGGCGGCAGAGATTTCCGAGATTGGGAACGGCAACGGGCGAATGGACCAACTGCCCCCGCTTCCCCTGCTCTTAAAGGGGGGAAGGGGGCGGACGTTCCGCATTTCGAGAGAAGGAACCCCCACGACCTCCCCCACGACGCCGCATTCAACGCGTGTCGTTCGGGGGGAGGGCGCGGGGGAAGCGGAGGAAGGTGCGGCGTAACCTAGGCCGCGCGTGCCCATGCACTGTTTTGGGCCTGGCCCAACAGCGCTCGGCACCGTGTCTGGCCCAGGCCCGGGGGCTCCTGTCGGTGTACTAAAGTAGGGGTACCCTTAGTACCCCGAACTTGTGCACGGGCAGTCGCAGCGTCCCGCGGCAAGGCCTGCCAGGTCACCGCCAAGATCCTCCGTGGTCCTTTTGAAGACCATTCAAGAACAAAGTACTTAAGACAAGACCCCGGCAAGAGGAGCTTGCCGGGAAGAAGGCAAGGCCCCGGCAAGAGGAGCTTGCCAGGAAGGCCATCAGAAGCGTCCCAAGACCCCGGCAAGAGGCGCTTGCCGGGAAGGCCGTCTGAGGCATTCCAAGGAACTTTTCGCGGCGCGCTACGCGCCCCGACAAGGCCCGGCGAGCGACAAGCTCCCGGAAGCGACAAGTCGACGGCCGCGGCAAGCCCCCACTCCACGCCCGCGCTCCAGCACATCCACCCACGTGTCGCTCCGGGGCCCCTCCCGAGCGCACGTGGCAGGAGGCTGTGCAGCTAGGGGCGTGCGGTGGCACGCAGGCGCTGACAAGACAACCGTCGTGGCAAGACAGTGGCGTCCCTAGCGGTCCCTTTCGGTGCCGTCTAGGCGACACGGACGGGCATTTAATGCCCTTGTCCCCTGCCATCGGGGTTAGGTATGTTAACACTGTAGCAGCTAGCTGTGCCTACTACAGCACCTAGCTGTGCCTACCCACGGCACCCTTTCCATTTTTGCCCTTGGCCCCCGTTGCTCTATGTCGGTAACCCCTTGAGTATAAAAGGAGGCCCGTGTGCAACGTAGAGGGGGTCGGCCACCTCGAGAGCTCTCGCGGGGTTCAGCAATTCCACACACTCACGCTCGCTCCCGAGCTAGAAATCAATACCAATCCACAAAGCAGGAGTAGGGTTTTACGCATCCTTGCGGCCCGAACCTGGGTAAATCGCTCGCGTGCTTCGCCTCGGTTTACTCCTCGCACGACCAGCCGCCCTCTTGCTTCGCCTCGATCTGCTCTTTGCGCAGCCTCCGCCCCCCGCCGAACCAAAAGGGACCCGGTTCGCCGGTCCCATAGGTGCTCGTGGATCAGAAACCCCGGCACAACAATTTCATGTTTAACATAAGGAACTATAGCAAGTTCATCTCCATAAGCACAATTCATATTGGCATCTTGGCCACAAGCATAGCAAGCATCATCAAAAAGGGATATTTCAAGAGAATCAACGGGATCATAACAATCATCATAGCAATCATCCTTCGGTAAGCACGAAGGGAAATTAAACAATGTATGATTTGGAGGGTTACTCTCATTAGAAGGTGGACACGGATAGCTAATCCGCTCTTCCTCCTTTTGTTCTTCGCTCTCCTCATCATCTTTTTCATCCAATGAGCTCACAGTTTCATCAACTTCTTCTTCCATAGATTCCTGCAAAATATTAGTCTCTTCTTGGACAACGGAGACTTTCTCAATAAGTGCATTAATATCAGAATTGTATTCATAATTCTCATAGCAATATTTGAGGATAGCTAAATTTTTAGGTCTATCAACAGCATCATCAAAATCTTCAAACTCTTTAAACATAGATTCAGTTTCATAAGCACCCATAAACGCAACAAATTCTTCTAATTGTTCCACATCATAGTAATCATATGTACCATTAGCATAAGAAGTTATGGTTTTATTATCATTAAATTTGCATGAAAAGGGAAGGTGTGGAGCCTTCATTCCAGAGCAACAAGTATAATCATATCTCAAGCATAGTTGCCTAGCATACCACTTTAATATATGAATTTGATCCCATAATAGTTTCCCTTTTTGAGTCAAGAGATACTCCCTAAAGTATTCACGTTGATCCAACGTTACTCCCATTACATAATTGAATGGGGTTTTCTCAGGATTATTAAAGTAGTACATAATATCTTTCACATAACCAGCATCGAGGGTTTTAGGAGGTTCCTCATCTCCATGAGCAGAAAGTATACCTAATTTTTTTGGTATTTCGTGTTCCATATCCATAACTAAAGATAAAGAACAACTAAGAACAGAAAATAAAAATTACTTAGTGATAAAGCAAACAAGCACACACGAGAATATTCACCCCACGCTATTGCTCCCCGGCAACGGCGCCAGAAGAAGGTCTTGATAACCCACAAGTATAGGGGCTCGCAATAGTTTTTGATAAATAAGAGTGTCGAACCCAAAAAGGAGCTAAAGGCATAAAAAATATTCCCTCAAGTTCTATCGACCACTGATACAACTCTACGCACGCTTGATGTTCGCTTTACCTAGAACAAGTATGAAACTAGAAGTACTTTGTAGGTGTTGTTGGATAGGTTTGCAAGATAATAAAGATTACGTAAATAAAAAGTAGGGGCTGTTGTAAGTAAAGAAGCAATAAAGTAAATATAGCGAGTGTGGAAAAGTGGTGGTGGGAGTTGCGAAATTGCCCCTTAAGCAATTGATTACTTTACTAGACCGATAGCAAGTATTATGTGGGAGAGGCCACTGCTAGCATGTCATCCCTGACTTGGAATTCTATACACTTATGATTGGAACTATTAGCAAGCATCCTCAACTACTAACATTCATTAAGGTAAAACCCAACCATAGCATTAAGATATATTGGTCCCCCTTCAATCCCGTATGCATCAATTTCTATGCTAGGTTGAAGCTTTTGTCACTCTTGCCCTCCAATACATAGTCCTATCAACATACAACTAACCCTAGGATGTGATCCACGCGCGCACTCATATGATGGGCACCAAAGGACAGCAACATAACCACAAGAAAATTAAATCAATCATATCAATTCATCAACCACCGATAGGACAACGAAAATCTACTCAGACATCATAGGATGGCAACACATCATTGGATAATAATATGAAGCATAAAGCACCATGTTCAAGTAGAGGGTACCGTGGGTTGCGGGAGAGTGGACCGCTATAGATAGAGGGGGGAAGGTGATGGAGATGTTGGTGAAGATGGCGGAGGTGTTGGTGTAGATCGCGGTGATGATGATGATGGCCACGGCAGCGTTCCGGCGCCAACGGAAGAGAAGGGGAGAGGGGGCCCCTTCGTCTTATTCTTCCTTGACCTCCTCCCTAGATGGGAGAAGGGTTTCCCGTCTGGTCCTTGGAATCCATGGCATGGGAGGGGCGAGAGCCCCTCCGAGATTGGATCTGTCTCTCTCTGTTTCTGCGTTCCCAGATTCTTCCCTTTCACCGTTTCTTATATTCCCGGATATCCGTAACTCCGATTGGGCTGAAATTTTTAACACAATCTCTATCCGGATATTAGCTTTCTTGAGGCGAAAGAAGGGCATAAACCGCCTTACAGGGTGGCCATGAGGGTCAGGGGCGCGCCCCCCTGCCTCGTGGCCCCCTCGGGCATCGTCTCGCGTGGATTTTTCTTCCCAAAAATCATATATATTCCAAAAAAATCTCCGCCAGTTTTTATCCCGTTTGGACTCCGGTTGATATGGATATTCTGTGAAACAAAAAACATGCAACAAACAGGAACTGGCACTGGGCACTGGATCAATATGTTAGTCCCAAAAATAGTATAAAAAGTTGCCAAAAGTATATGAAAGTTGTAGAATATTGGCATGGAACAATCAAAAATTATAGATACAACGCAGATGTATCAGTATTGTTATTTTCTGACCTTCACAGATGATTTGAGCAGATATGAGTATATCTACTTAATGAAACACAAGTCCGAAACATTTGAAAAGTTCAAAGAATTTCAGAGTGAAGTGGAGACTCATCATAACAAGAAAAAAAGTTTCTACAATCTGATCGCGGGGATGATATATTTGAATTATGAGTTTGTCCTTTAGTTGAAACAATGTCGAATAATTCTGCAACTCACGCTACCTGTAACACCATAGTGTAATGGTGTGTCCGAACGTCATAACCGTACTTTATTAGATATGGTGCGATCTATCATGTCTCTTACCGATTTACCACTATCGTTTTGGGGTTATGCATTAGAGACAGTTGCATTCACGGTAAATAGGGCACCGTCTAAAAATCCGTTGAGATGACACCGTATGAACTGTGGTTTAGCAAGAAACCTAAACTGTCATTTCTTAAAGTTTGGTTTTGCGATGCTTATGTGAAAAAGTTTCAGCCTGATAAGCTCAAACCCAAATCGGAGAAGTGCATCTTCATAGGATACCCAAAAGAAACTGTTGGGTACACCTTCTATCACAGATCCAAAGGCAAGATCTTTGTTGCTAAAATGGATCCTTTCTAGAGAAGGAGTTTCTCTCAAAAGAAGTCAGTGGGAGGAAAGTAGAACTTGATGAGGTAATTGTACCTTCTCCCGAATTGGAAAGTAGTTCATCACAGAAATCAATTCCAGTGATGCCTACACCAATTAGTGAGGAATTTAATGATGATGATCATGAAACTTCAGATCAAGTTACTATCGAACCTCATAGGTCAAACAGAGTATGATCCGCACCAGAGTGGTACGTAATTCTATTCTGGAGGTCATGTTACTTGACCAGGACGAACCTACAATCTATGAGGAAGCGATGATGAGCCCAGATGCCGCAAAATGGCTTGAGGCCATGAAATCTGAGAAGGGATCAATGTATGAGAACAAAGTCTGGACTTTGATTGACTTGCCCGATGATCGGAGAGCCATTGAGAATAAATGGATCTTCAAGAGGAAGACGGACGCTGATAGTAGTGTTACTATCTACAAAGCTCGAATTGTTGCAAAAGGTTTTCGACAAGTTCAAAGTTTTAACTACGATGAGATTTTCTCACTCGGGTCGATGCTTAAAAGTCTGTCTGAATCATGTTAGCAGTTGCCGCATTTTATGAAATCTGGAAAATGGATGTCAAAATGGTATTCCTTAATGGATTTATTAAAGAAGAGTTGTATATGATGCAACCAGAAGGTTTTGTCGATCCTAAAGGTGCTAACAAAGTGAGCAAGCTCCAGCGATCCATTTATGGACTGGTGCAAGCCTCCCGGAGTTGGAATATATGCTTTGATAGTGTGATCAAAGCATATGGTTTTATACAGACTTTTGGAGAAGCATGTATTTACAAGAAAGTGAGTGGGAGCGCTACAGCCTTTCTCATAAGTATATGTGAATGACATATTGTTGATCGGAAATGATGTAGGATTTTCTATAAAGCATAAAGGAGTGTTTGAAAGGAGTTTTTCAAAGAAAGACCTCGGTGAAGCTGCTTACACATTGAGCATCAACCTCTATAGAGATAGATCAAGACACTTGATAAGTTTTTTCAATGAGTACATACCTTGATAAGATTTTGAAGTAGTTCAAAATGGAACAGTCAAAGAAGGAGTTCTTGCATGTGTTGCAAGGTGTCAAGTTGAGTAAGACTCAAAACCCGACCACGGCAGATAATAGAAAGAGAATGAAAGTCATTCCCTATGCCTCAGTCATAGGTTCTATAAAGTATGCTATGTTGTGTACCAGACCTATTGTGTACCTCACCATGAGTTTGTCAAGAGGGTACAATAGTGATCCAGGAGTGGATCACTGGACAACGGTCAAAATTGTCCTTAGTGGAATAAGGATATGTTTCTCGATTATGGAGGTGACAAAGAGTTCGTCGTAAAGGGTTACGTCAATGCAAGTTTTGACACTGATCCGGATGACTCTAAGTCTCAATCTGGATACATATTGAAAGTGGGAGCAATTATCTAGAGTAGCTCCGTGCAGAGCATTGTAGACATAGAAAATTTGCAAAATACATACGGCTCTGAATGTGGTAGACCCGTTGACTAAACTTCTCTCACAAGAAAAACATGATCACACCTTAGTACTCTTTGGGTGTTAATCATATAGCGATGTGAACTAGATTATTGACTCTAGTAAACCCTTTGGGTGTTAGTCACATGGAGATGTGAACTAATCACATAAAGATGTGAACTATTGGTGTTAAATCACATGACGATGTGAACTAGATTATTGACTCTAGTGCAAGTGCGAGACTGAAGCAAATATGCCCTAGAGGAAATAATAAAGTTGTTATTTATATTTCCTTATATCATGACAAATGTTTATTATTCATGCTATAATTGTATTAATCGGAAACTTAGTACATGTGTGAATACATAGACAAACAGAGTGTCCCTAGTATGCCTCTACTTGACTAGCTCGTTGATCAAAGATGGTTAAGTTTCCTAGCCATGGACATGTGTTCTCATTTGATGAAAGGGATCACATCATTAGAGAATGATGTGATGGACAAGACCCATCCATTAGCTTAGCACTATGATCGTTTAGTTTATTGCTATTGCTTTCTTCTTGACTTATACATGTTCCTATGACTATGAGATTATGCAACTCCCGAATACTGGAGGAACGCCTTGTGTGCTATAAAACATCAGAACATAACTAGGTGATTATAAAGATGCTCTACAAGTGTCTCCGACGGTGTTTGTTGAATTGGCATAGATTGAGATTAGGATTTGTCACTCCGTGTTTCGGAGAGGTATCTCTGGGCCCTCTCGGCAATGCACATCACTATAAGCCTTGCAAGCAATGTAACTAACGAGTTAGTTGCGGGATGATGCATTA
This sequence comes from Triticum urartu, assembly GCF_003073215.2. Lineage (NCBI taxonomy): Eukaryota > Viridiplantae > Streptophyta > Magnoliopsida > Poales > Poaceae > Triticum > Triticum urartu. The sequence continues at coordinate 261,985,806 of NC_053024.1, forward strand.
CGGAACGAGTAAAGAAACTTGCCAGTGACGAGATTGAACTAGGTATGATGATACCGACGATCGAATCTCGGGCAAGTAACATACCGATGAAAAAGGGAACAACGTATGTTGTTATGTGGTTTGACCGATAAAGATCTTCGTAGAATATGTAGGAGCCAATATGAGCATCCAGGTTCTACTATTGGTTATTGACCGGAGACGTGTCTCTGTCATGTCTACATAGTTCTCTAACCCATCGGGTCTGCATGCTTAACGTTCGATGATGATTTGTATTATGAGTTATGTGATTTGATTACTGAAGTTTGTTCGGAGTCCTGGATGAGATCACGAACAGACGAGGAGTCTCGAAATGGTCGAGAGGTAAAGATTCATATATTGGAAGCCTATATTCGGACATCAGAAAGGTTCCGAGAGATTCAGGTATTTTTCGGAGAACCGGGGAGTTACGGGAATTCACCGGGGGAAGTATTGGGCCTTATTGGGCTTTAGTGGAAAGGAGAGAAGGGCCACAAGGGGAGGCAGCACGCCCCCCATGGGCTGGTCCGAATTGGACTAGGAGGGGGCGGCGCTCCCCTCTTTCCTTCTCCCTCTCCCTCTCCTTCCTTCTTCTCCTACTTGGAATAGGAAAGGGGGAAACCTACTCCTACTAGGAGTAGGAATCCCCCCCTTGGGCGCGCCCCTTGAGGCCGGGCCTCCTCCTCCTCCCCTCCTTTATATATGGGGGAGGGGGGCACCCCATAGACACACAAGTTGATTCCTTAGCCATGTGCGGTGCCCCCCTCCACAGATTTCCACCTCGGTCATACTGTCGTAGTGCTTAGGCGAAGCCCCTGCGTCGGTAACTTCATCATCACTGTCACCACGCCGTCGTGCTGATGAAACTCTCCCTCAGCCTCAGCTGGATCTAGAGTTCGAGGCACGTTACCGAGCTGAACGTGTGCAGATCGCGGAGGTGTCGTGCGTTCGGTACTTGATCGGTTGGATTGCGAAGACGTTCGACTACATCAACCGCGTTACTAAACGCTTTCACTTTCAGTCTACGATGGTACATGGACACACTCTCCCCGCTCGTTGCTATGCATCTCCTAGATAGATCTTGCGTGATCGTAGGTTTTTTTTTGAAATAATGTGTTCCCTAAGAAATAGACCCCATCTGTTTATCCTTAATAGCGGCGATACATGTGTGCCTTGCTACCCCTTTTGTCACTAGGTGAGGACACAAGATCAAATCCATCACAAAGCACCTCTTCCCATTGCAAGAAAAAATAATCTAGTTGTCCTAACTAAACCAAAGATTCGGAGAAGAAATACGAGGCTATAACAATCATGCGTATAAGAGATAAAAGAAAAGTCAAATAATATTCATGGATAGATCTGATCATAAAGTCGCAATTCATTTGATCCCAACAAACACACCGCAAAAAGTCATTACATAAAATAGATCTCCAAGAACATCGAGGAGAACATTGTGTTGAGAATCAAAAAGGGAGAAGAAGCCATATAGCTACTACCTACGGACCCATAGGTCTATGGTGAACTACTCACGCATCATCGGAGGATCACCAATGAGGATGATGAACCCCTCTGTGATTGTGTTCCCCTCTGGCGGAGTGCTGGAATAGGGCTCTGGATTTGATCTCGTGTTTCTAGAACTTGCGGCAGCTGGAATTGTGTTTTGATCTCTCCTCTAGGTTTTCTGGAATATGTGAGTACTTATAGAGCAAAGAGGCGGTGGAGGAGACCTCCATGGGCCCCACCACCCATTAGGATGCGCTAGGGACCTCGGGCGCACCCAGGTGGGTGGTGGGCCCCATGGGCCTCCCCTATGCTGCTTCCTTGGCTCCCAAATTGTCTTCTAGTCCAAAAAAATCTCCAAAAAGTTTCACTGTGTTTGGACTCCGTTTGATACAGATATTCTGCAAACTAAAAAACAAGCAAAAACAACAACTGGCACTGGGCACTATGTCAATAGGTTAGTCCCAAAAAATGATAGAAAGTTGCTATAAAATGAATGTAAAACATCCAATAATGATAATATAACAACATGGAACAATCAAAAATTATAGATATGTTGGAGACGTATCAGTTATTATCATATAGCAGCAGCACCTGAAAGCATCACATAGCAGCAGCAGTAGCTCATAGCAATCCATCATACAGCAGCAGCTGCAGCTCATCGCAATTCATCATATAGTAGCAGCAGATCATAGCAATTCATCATATAGCAATAGCAACAGCTCATAGCAATTCATCATATAGCAGCATCAGCTCATAGCAATCCATCATATAGCAGCAGCAACTCATAGCAATTCAGCATATACAACAGCAGCAGCAGCTGATACCAATTCATCATATAGGAGCAGCAGCTCATAGTAATTCATCCTATACCAGAGCAGAAAGAAAATTTAGCAAAAAATCAGAGGAGATCCTCACCTTGTTTGATGAGCTCATCCCATAGCAGCACCTCAAGGCCACGGCCTAAGAGGAGGGGAGGCGGAATGAGATGCCTTCTACCGGAGTGGGGCGTCGGCCGTTGAGGGAGTCCTGGATTGGGGGGTCTCCAGACAGCCGGACTATATCCTTTGGCCGGACTGTTGGACCATGAAGATACAAGGTTGAAGACTTCATCTCGTGTCCGGATGGGACTTTACTTGGCGTGGAAGGCAAGCTAGGCAATACGGATATGTATACCTCCTCTTTTGTAATCGACCTTATGTAACCCTAGCCCCCTCCGGTGTCTATATAAACCGGAGGGTTTTAGTCCGTAGGACAACATACAATCATACCATAGGCTAGCTTCTAGGGTTTAGCCTCTCTGATCTCGTGGTAGATCTACTCTTGTAATACTCATATCATCAAGAACAATCAAGCATGACGTAGGGTTTTACCTCTATCAAGAGGGCCCCAACCTGGGTAAAACATCGTGTCCCCTGCCTCCTGTTACCATCCGCCTTAGACGCACAGTTCGGGACCCCCTACCCGAGATCCGCCGGTTTTGACACCGACATTGGTGCTTTCATTGAGAGTTCCACTGTGTCGCCACCATAAGGCTTGATGGCTCCTTCGATCATCGCTAGCGATGCGGTCTAGGGTGAGGCTTTCCTCCCCGGACAGATCTTCATATTCGGCGGCTTTGCACTGCGGGCCAATTCGCTTAGCCATCTGGAGCAGATTGAGAGCTACGCCCTTGGCCATCAGGTTAGGTTTGGAAACTTGAACTACAGGGCCGACATCCGCGGAGACTTGATCTTCGACGGATTCGAGCCCATGTCGGACGCGCCATACAGTCTTGACGAGCATGACGTAACTCTGCCGTCGGACAGTATTCGGGAGATCGCGTCCGCAGCTACTCTGTCCATCAATCCGGAGCAAGTCGCGCCATCCGAGAGCGGAGGGATGGACCCCGCCATGGAGGCCGCACTCTCAGTGGCGATAGAGCCGGATGCTGACTTTACCCCTTACGAGAGCCGTGTCGCCAAACCACTGGATTCATCCACGGCCACGGACTCTGAGCCGCTCATATCCGTGCCCGTCGAGTCCGACTGGGCGCCGATCATGGAGTTCACCTCCGGGGACATCTTTCAGCACTCACCCTTCGGGGATGTGTTAAATTCATTAAGGTCTCTCTCCCTGTTAGGAGAACCTTGGTCGAACTATGTCCGGCTAGAATGGGATACGGGCGATGAGGAAATTCGGTGCCCACCCACCACCCACTTAGTAGCCATTATCGACGACTTAACCGACATGCTCGACTTCAGCTCCGAAGACTTTGACGGTATGGACGACGAAGCCGGAGACGAATAGGATCCACCACCCTCAGGGCACTAGACCGCCACCTCCTCATATGATATATATATATATGGTGGACATCCCCAAAGAATCCAATGGCGACGAGAACACGGAGGATGACCCCTCCAAAAAGCAACCCAAGCGCCGACGTCAGCGGCGTCGCTCTAAGTCCTGCCACAGCAAGAGCAGTGATACTGGCATAGGAGATAATAACACTCTAGATAGCGCTGAAGACAACAACAATCCCCTCCAGCACGGTGCAGAGCTAGAGGACAAACAAGCTAGCCCCCCAGAGCGGGCAGTAGATGGAGAACTGGAGGAGGACAATTACATACCTCTCTCCGAAGACGAGGCGGGCCTCGGCGACGACGAGTTTATCGTTCCTGAGGACCCCGTCGAGCAAGAGCGCTTCAAGCACCGGCTTATGGCCACGGCAAGTAGCCTAAAGAAGAAACAGCAACAGCTTCAAGCTGATCAAGACTTGCTAGCAGACAGATGGACCGAAGTCCTTGCGGCCCAGGAGCATGAATTCGAGCGCCCGTCCAAGAGTTACTCCAAACGCAGGTTGCTACCTCACCTTGAGGAGGAAGCGTTGAAGCCTCATTCACCAGTATACGATGCAGCTGACCGGCCACTACACGGCTGAGCCAAAGAGGCGTTTCAGCCTAAAGTTCAGTCTGCACCCCGTTGCCACTCAGTCAAAGATACTAAGGCCTGGGGCAACACAGAGGACCTGCGAGACATCTTGGACAGCAAGGCAAAAATCGCAAGGTCAATATACGGGACGCGAACACGTGCGCTCACACGGGACAATAATCGTCGCGTCGGATACACCAAGAGTAAATACAGCCGGGACAAATACAGCAGACAAGACTCATATGAACTACGTCGGGATATAGCCCGGCTATTGGATATACTCAGGATGATCTTAAGGGCATTAGTCCCACTCTCTTCCAGCACAAATAAAATTGGAGAAAGACGCGAAACCGGTTGTTGATCACCAACGACGGTTATATCCTAAGATGAAAGAAGTGGTAAGAAAAGAAATACTAAAGCTTCTAGAGGCAGGTATAATTTATCCCGTTGCTGATAGTCAGTGGGTGAGTCCTATCCATTGTGTCCCTAAGAAAGGAGGTATTACTCTTGTTCCTAATGATAAAGATGAATTGATCCCACAAAGAATTGTTACAGGTTACAGAATGGTAATTGATTTCCACAAATTAAATAAAGCTACTAAAAAGGATCATTACCCTTTACCTTGTATTGATCAAATGTTAGAAAGATTATCCAAACATACACTTTTTTGCTTTCTAGATGGTTATTCTGGTTTCTCTCAAATACCTGTGTCAAAAGAGGATCAAGAAAAAGACAACTTTCACTTACCATTTTGGTACCTTTGCTTATAGACGTATGCCTTTTGGTTTATGTAATGCACCTGCTACCTTTCAAAGATGTATGACTGCTATATTCTCTGACTTTTCTGAAAAGATTGTTGAGGTTTTCATGGATGATTTCTCCGTTTACGAAACTTCTTTTGATGATTGCCTAAGCAACCTTGATCGACTTTTGCAAAGATGTGAAGAAACTAATCTTGTATTGAATTGGGAGAAGTGCCACTTTATGGTTAATGAAGGTATTGTCTTGGGGCATAAAATTTCTAAAAGAGGTATTGAAGTTGATAAAGCTAAGGTTGATGCTATTGAAAATATGCTGTGTCCCAAGGACATTAAATGTATAATAAGCTTCCTTAGTCATGCCGGTTCTTATAGGAGGTTCATTAAGGACTTCTCTAAAATCTCTCGACCTCTGACTAACCTCTTACAAAAAGATGTTCCTTTTGTCTTTGATGATGATTGTGTAGAAGCATTTGAAATACTTAAGAAAGCTTTGATTTCTGCACCTATTGTTCAGCCCCCTGATTGGAATTTACCATTTGAAATCATGTGTGATGCTAGTGATTATGCTGTAGGGGCTATTCTAGGACAAAGAGTTGATAAGAAATTAAATGTTATCCAATATGCTAGTAAAACTCTAGATAGTGCTCAAAGAAATTATGCTACTACTGAAAAAGAATTTTTAGCATTTGTATTTGCTTGTGATAAGTTCAGACCTTATATTGTTGATTCTAAAGTAACTGTTCACACTGATCATGCTGCTATTAAATATCTTATGGAAAAGAAAGATGCTATACCTAGATTTATTAGATGGGTTCTCTTGCTACAAGAATTTGCTTTGCATATTATTGATAGAAAGGGAGCTGAGAACCTCATTGTAGACAACTTGTCTAGGCTAGAGAATGTTCTTGATGACCCACTACCTATTGATGATAGCTTTCCTGATGAACAACTAGCTGTCATAAATGCTTCTCGTACTGCTCCATGGTATGCTGATTATGCTAATTATATTGTTGCTAAATTTATACCACCTAGTTTCACATACCAGCAAAAGAAAAAGTTTTTCTATGATTTAAGACTTTAATTTTGGGATGACCCACACCTTTTATAAAGAAGGGGTAGATGGTGTTATTAGACGTTGTGTACCTGAGCATGAACAGGAACAAATCCTACGCAAGTGCCACTCCGAGGCTTATGGAGGACACCATGCTGGAGACAGAACTGCACATAAGGCATTGCAATCCAGTTTTTATTGGCCTACTCTCTTCAAGAATGCCCGTAAGTTTGTTTTGTCTTGTGATGAATGTCAAATAATTGGTAATATTAGTAGACGTCAAGAAATGCCTATGAATTATTCACTTGTTATTGAACCATTTGATGTTTGGGGATTTGATTATATGGGGCCGTTTCCTTCCTCTAATGGGTATACACATATTTTAGTTGTTGTTGATTACGTTACTAAGTGGGTAGAAGCTATTCCAACTAGTAGTGTTGATCATAACACCTCTATTAAGATGCTTAAAGAAGTTATTTTTCCAAGGTTTGGAGTCCCTAGATATCTAATGACTGATGGTGGTTCACATTTTATTCATGGTGCTTTTCGTAAGATGCTTGCTAAGTATGATGTTAATCATAGAATTGCATCTCCATATAATCCACAGTCTAGTGGTCAAGTAGAATTGAGCAATAGGGAGCTTAAATTAATTTTGTAAAAGACTGTTAATAGATCTAGAAAGAATTGGTCCAAGAAACTTGATGATGCATTATGGGCTTATAGAACTGCATATAAAAATCCTATGGGTATGTCTCTGTATAAAATGGTTTATGGAAAGGCATGTCACTTACCTCTTGAACTAGAACATAAGGCATATTGGGCCATTAAAGAGCTCAATTATGATTTCAAACTTGCCGGTGAGAAGAGGCGTTTTGACGTTAGCTCACTTGATGAATGGGGAGCCCAGGCTTATGAGAATGCCAAACTATTTAAAGAAAACATTAAAAGATGGCATGATAAAAGGATACAAAATCATGAGTTCAATGTAGGTGATTATGTATTGCTATACAACTCGCGTTTAAGATTTTTTGCAGGCAAACTCCTCTCTAAATGGGAAGGTCCTTACATCATCGAGGAGGTCTATCATTCCGATGCCATAAAAATCAACAACTTCGAAGGCACAAATCCGAGGGTGGTGAACGGTCAAAGAATCAAACATTATATCTCAGGTAATCCCATAAATGTTGAAACTAATGTTATTGAAACTGTAACCCCGGAGAAATACATAAGGGACACTTTCCAGAACATTTCAGACTTCGAAAAGGAATAGGTACGTGGTACGGTAAGTAAACCGACTCCAAAATAGTTCTAATGGCAATTTTTCTCCGTTTTGGAATATTTAAGAAAATAGGAAAATAAGAAGTAGTCCGGGAAGGACACAAGGCGTCCACGAGGGTGGAGGGCGCGCCCTACCGCCCTGGGTGCGCCCCCTGCCTCGTGGGCACCTCATGTGCTCAATGGACTCCGTTTTCTTGCACGATACTTCTTTTGTTCGGTAAAAACTCATTATATAATCTCCCGAAGGTTTTGACCACCGTATCACGCAAATATCTTCTACCTTTGTTTTGAGGTGTTTTTCTGACAAATCTTGATCACCATGGCATCTTCAAGTGCCCCCAAGGACAAGTTCTTCGAGAAGGTCATCAACCCCTACCTCGCGGAGGTGCTGCAACACCCTCAAACCATTGAGATGCGTGACGGGTTGCTGCACATCCGTGGTGTTGAGGGACCAAGGAGGACCGGAAGCATGGAGACAAGGCTCAAGGCATTGGAGCAACAAGTTTTCAAGTGCCAGGAGATGGTGAAACGTGGACTCGACTCCAATCATATAATGATCATGGAGTTCACCAACAACCACAAGCTGGATGACAAGAACATTGGGGAGGCCATCTTCAAGCTTCACGAGAAAATCGAGCGCCTCCAAGCCCAGATCTATCACCTGCAAAACAAAACTGTGAGTATGAATATAGATTCAAGAGGATGAGTTTGGCTGCAGATTTGAGGATCTCGGAGACACGATCATCCTTCTATGATGGTGAGCCTATGCCTTGGAAGATGGATGACAAGCCTACATCATCAACACCTCCATCAGCACCACCTCCGAGGAAGGAAACATAAACACATGGGTATGGGCACTCCCCTTGGCAACTGCCAAGCTTGGGGGAGTGCCCTGATGTCGTATCACCATCACTTTTATCTTTACCTTTTTCTTAGTTTGATCCTTTTGGTAATATCTTGATCTAGTAGAATAAAGTTTTAGTATAATCTAGTTTTTAGTTTTGCTCTATGATCCTTCTATGTAATCGAGTCCATGAGCTATATATAATAAAGATTAGTGTTGAGTCAAGGGCTTGATTATTTTGCTATGATCTTGAGGGAATAGAAGAAATAAAAAGAAATAAAGAGATCATATGGATCTTATGGAGAGTAATGACTTCACATATAAAGAGTATGATGGATAAAAATTGTTGAGAGTTGACAAACATACTTTTGGTCATTGTTGCAATTAATAGGAAGTAATAAAGAAAGAGAGGTTTTCACATATAAATATACTATCTTGGACATATTTTATGATTGTGAGCACTCATTAAAATATGACATGCTAAAGAGTTGATGTTGGACAAGGAAGACAACGTAATGGGTTATGTTTTCTTGCATATGAGATAAATTATATTGTCATGGATCATCCAACATGTTGAGCTTGCCTTTCCCTCTCTTGCTAGCCAATTTCTTTGCACCGAGTAGAGATACTACTTGTGCTTCCAAATATCCTAAAACCTAGTTTTGCCATGAGAGTCCACCATATCTACCTATGGATTGAGTAAGATCCTTCAAGTAAGTTGTCACCATTGCAAGCAATAAAAATTTGCGCTCTAAATATGTATGATTTATTAGTGCGGAGAAAATAAGCTTTATACGATCTTGTGATGTGGAAGAAATAAAAGTGATGGACTGCATAATAAAGGTCCATATCACAAGTGGCAATATAAAGTGATGTTCTTTCGCATTAAGATTTTGTGCATCCAACCATAAAAGCACATGACAACCTCTGCTTCCCTCTGTGAAGGGCCTATCTTTTATTCTTGTCTTATACTTCATGCAAGAGTCACGGTGATCTTCACCTTTCCTTTTTACATTTTATCCTTTGGCAAGCACAATGTGTTGGAAAGATCCAGGTATACATAGCTAATTGGATGTGAGTTTTCATGAACTATTATTGTTGACATTACACTTGAGGTAAAAAGTTGGGAGGCAAAAACTATAAGCCCCTATCTTTCTCTGTGTCCGATTAAAACTTCATAACCATAAATATCATGTGAGTATTAGGAATTGTGAAAGACTAAATGATGGTTGAGTATGTGGACTTGCTGAGAAGCTCTTATATTGACTCTTTCCTATGTTATGATAAATTGCAATTGCTTCAATGACTGAAATTATAGTTTGTTAGTTTTCAATGAAGTTTCTGATTCATACTTGAGTATGTGAATGAATTGTTACTTTAGCATAAGAGATCATATGACAATATATATATGTATATGTATATATATGTTGATGTTCTAAGAATGATCATGATGCCCTCATGTCCATATTTTATTTTATCGACACCTCTATCTCTAAACATGTGGACATATTTTTCGATTCCGGCTTTCGCTTGAGGACAAGCGAGGTCTAAGCTTGGGGGAGTTGATACGTCCATTTTGCATCATGCTTTTATATCGATATTTATTGCATTATGGGCTTTTATTACACATTATGTCACAATACTTATGCCTTTTCTCTCTTATTTTACAAGGTTTACATGAAGAGGGGGAATGTCGGCAGCTGGAATTCTGGGCTGGAAAAGGAGAAAATATTAGAGACCTATTCTGCACATCTCCAAAGGTCCTGAAACTCCACGGGAATTATTTTCAGAATATATAAAAAATATTGGGCGAAAGAAGTACCAGAGGGGGCCACCCATCGTCCACGAGGGTGGGGGCGCGCCCTACCCCCTGGGCGCGCTCCCCTGCCTCGTGGGACCCCTGGTGGCCCTCTGATGCCCATCTTTGGCTATATGGAGTCTTTCGTCAAGAAAAAAAATCATAAGAAAGCTCACGGGACGAAACTCCGCCGCCACGAGGTGGAACCTTGGCGGAACCAATGTAGGGCTCCGGCGGAGCTGTTCTGTCGGGGAAACTTCCTTCTGGGAGGGGGAGATCATCACCATCGTCATCACCAACGACCCTCTCATTGGGAGGGGGTCAATCTCCATCAACATCTTCACCAGCACCATCTCATCTCAAACCCTAGTTCATCTCTTGTATCCAATCTTTGTACCCAAAACTCAGATTGGTACCTGTGGGTTCCTAATAGTGTTGATTACTCCTTGTAGTTGATGCTAGTTGGTTTACTTGGTGGAAGATCATATGTTCAGATCCATTATGCATATTAATACCCCTCTGATTATGAACATGAATATGATTTTTGAGTAGTTACGTTTGTTCCTGAGGACATGGGAGAAGTCTTGCTATAAGTAGTCATGTGAATTTGGTATTCGTTCGATATTTTGATGAGATGTATGTTGTCTTTCCTCTAGTGGTGTCATGTGAACGTCGACTACATGAAACTTCACCATTGTTTGGTCCTAGAGGAAGGCATTGGGAAGTAATAAGTAGATGATGGGTTGCTAGAGTGACAGAAGTGTAAACCCTAGTTTATGCTTTGCTTTGTAAGGGGCTGATTTGGATCCATATGTTTCATGTTATGGTTAGGTTTACCTTAATACTTATGTTGTAGTTGCGGATGCTTGCAATAGGGGTTAATCATAAGTGGGATGCTTTTCCAAGGAAGGACAGTACCCAAGCACCGGTCCACCCACATATCAAATTATCAAAGTACCGAACGCGAATCATATGAACGTGATGAAAACTAGCTTGACGATAATTCCCATGTGTCCTCGGGAGCGCTTTCATTTATATAAGAGTTTGTCCAGGCTTGTCCTTTGATACAAAAAGGATTGGGCCATCTTGTTGCACCTTATTTACTTTTATTACTTGTTACTCGTCACCAATTACCTTATCACAAAACTATCTGTTACCAATAATTTCAGTGCTTGCAGAAAATACCTTGCTGAAAACCGCTTATCATTTCCTTCTGCTCCTCGTTGGGTGCGACACTCTTACTTATCGAAAAGGCTACGATAGATCCCCTACACTTGTGGGTCATCATCATCCGCGCGTGGGCCCACTCGTCGACCTACGCCGGCTGTCACCGCCCTGTCCCCGAGTTCAGCGCGTCCCTCCACCGACTGAGCAATGGGTTGCCACTGCGTCGCCCCATCGGGTCGCAGCGCCGCCGCCACATGGTTCTCCCCGTGGCTGCACCGATCCGCGCTGCCGCTGCGTCACCCCTTTAGGCCGTAGCGTCGCGGCACATGGTCCCCGCAGCCGCCCCGAGGCTGTTCCCGTGGTTGCACCACATCGCGCGCTGCCGCTGTGTCGCCCCTTCGGGCCGTAGTATCACGGCCCGCGGTCAACCGCCGCACCGAAGTCGTCCGCTCCAGGCCATCACTGAGACTGCACCGACCCTCGCGCTGCCGCTACGTCGCCCCGTTGGGCCGTAGCGAGCGTGGCACACGATCCCTGCAGCTGCCCTGAGGTCTTCCCCGACATCGCCCCGACCAGCCCGCCACCATTTCGTCGCCCCTTTGGGTCGTAACGCTGTGGCACGCGGTCCGCCGCCGTCCACGTGCGTTGACTTCCACCTGATATGCGCTGCTCCACCTCCCTTGGCGCGAGACTGTCACCATCCGCGCCGGTCTTCGTCACGCTGTCGAGTTCATTTGCGCCTACTTCGAGCACCGCCGCCGCGCTCCTTCTGTAGTCGCCGCCGCCTCCTTAGGTCGCCGCCGCCGCTGCTCTTCTTCCGCGGCTCCACGGCGACTACCTCGACACCAGCGACCCTCGACTCGACACCGACCACGGCGTTCATCGCACAGCTACCTCGACTACGGCTACACCACCTACACTCTCGACTACCTCGACAAACGACACAAAGGGCTACCGTCTTGCTTGAGCAACCTCATCGGTTTCCACTCCAGCCACGACTCTGCGATGCATCGACCATTACGACTGTGGGGGTTGTCCATCGGCTTCCCTTCGGATTCATCTCCAGTCTCACCATCTGCGTCACTACCGTTGTGACTGTGGGGGGGATGTTGAGTATTGTGATTATTAGGAAAGCTAGGATAGCTTAGGATATTATTCTACCTTGCCTTGTACTCCAAGATGATCATGTACTCCTATATATATGCCCACGAGGCTCAAGCAATGCAATGAACAATGATTCCACCAATCTCCCTCTATCCCTTCTAACAAGGGCCATCCGTGACGGGCGCCTCGGTCGATGCCCCAAGCGCAACGATCGAGGCTACGAACGCGGAGGAGGTCGAAGTGGAGGACGCTGGGACGACCGCGGCCCCCACCATGAGTGGCGAGATCAGCCTCGTGAGGACCGCTGGCAGGGCCAACCTCGTGAGGGCGCCTGGAGAGATCAGCCCCGTGAGGACCGTCCTCAGGGCAACGCCGGCCTCCCTCCACTGCCACTGCCACCAAGAAGGAACGACGACCACCACCAGGACAAGGGGCTAGGGGCTTCCAGGAGCCACGCGCCATCGCCTGCATCTTGGGCGGCACTCATGCCCCAGCCTCTCATCGCATCTTCAAGAAGTTCGCTCGCGAGGTGAACGCGGCCCTCCCCAGCCTTGAGACCACACGTCCGCTCAGGTGGTCCAAGTGCACCATCACCTTCAGCTCGTCCGACCAACTCAAGTGTGCGGCAACTGCCGGCGCCCTCCGATGCTTTGCTCGCCCGTCATCAGCAATGTCCTCATCACCAAGACCCTCATCGACGGCGGTGCGGGGCTCAATGTCCTCTCCATCAAGATGTTCGACCGCCTCCAGGTGCCATATAATCAGCTGCAGCCCACCAAGCCTTTCTCGGGGGTAACCGACGGCTCCACCACCCCGATAGGGCAGATCCGCCTCCCTGTCACCTTCGGCCAATGCGACAACTACCGCACCGAGCTCATCGGCTTCGACGTCGCACACATCCGCCTTCCGTACAATGCCATCCTTGGGTATCCAGCCCTAGCCAAGTTCATGGCGGTGCCCCATCATGGCTACAATGTCCTCAAGATGCCAGGGAACCGCGACATCATCACGATCGCCTGCGAGGAGAAGGACGCGGTGTGCTCCCTCGAGCGTTCCTACCAGGCCTCAACGGTTGAAGACCCCGACAACGAAGGTGCCATCTACCCTCCTGAGGATGTCCCTGAGAAGAAGAAGAAGAAGCTGCTCCGCCAAGAGCCTCAGGAGAGCAGTGTCTCCAGCGATGCCACCGCTAGACCTGCACCCACGGACGGGGTGCCTCCCTCTCATGCATAGGAAGGCGCGCCTGGCGCCCTCCTCAGGCTGGTCTCGGGGGCTCTCTTCTGGAGGGCCTCTGACTTAGCCAATGTTGCAAGGGAGGCGCTCGAGCACCACATGGAGGCATGCATCATCGCATGCTTCCCTCATGAGGGCACAAGGCATGAAGTGCCAGGTGCTCAGGAGTTCATCACCAAGGCGACCGAGGAGCTTCAAGAGGTGAGAGCCATCCGCGGCGACCGCCGCCTACCACCTGGCGCAGCTCCTTGTCCTGGCGAGGACAATGAGCTGCACGTCTGCGTCAACATTCCAGGGCTCAACAAGGCCGCATCCCAGGAGTGCTTCTGGCCATCGCACGTTGGTGAGGGCCCCCCTCACAGCTATGTTTGCATGCCTTTTGGCCTGCCGAGCGCGGCTGTTACCTTCCAGCGACGCCTGCGGAGCATCGTGGTGGCTCAGGAGGACAGGCACCACTCGGTCCTGGTGGAGATGGAGACGGTTCTTCATGAGCCTCCAGAGCCTCCCGAGGTTCAGGACCCAGGCGGCTCGTGAGGAGCGACTTCTTTGGCACGCATCTTCAGCTACTCCAACATCTCTTCAGTGATGGAGCCAGGTGACATTTTCTAGTTTATTCAGTTGGGGGCACCCCACGGGCAGCATTATCGCCAGGTCGCATGGGCATGTTCCTGTGACATATATCCTTTGCATCTTTAATTTGCTTTGTTGGGGGCGCCCCTCGGGCTGCATCTGAAGGAAATATGCCCTAGAGGCAATAATAAAGTTATTATTTATTTCCTTATTTCATGATAAATGTTTATTATTCATGCTAGAATTGTATTAACCGGAAACATAATACATGTGTGAATACATAGACAAAACAGAGTGTCACTAGTATGCCTCTACTTGACTAGCTCGTTAATCAAAGATGGTTATGTTTCCTAACCATGGACAAAGATTTGTCATTTGATTAACGGGATCACATCATTAGTTGAATGATCTGATTGACATGACCCATTCCATTAGCTTAGCACCCGATCGTTTAGTATGTTGCTATTGCTTTCTTCATGACTTATACATGTTCCTATGACTATGAGATTACGCAACTCCCGTTTGCCGGAGGAACACTTTGTGTGCTACCAAATGTCACAACGTAACTGGGTGATTATAAAGGAGCTCTACAGGTGTCTCCAAAGGTACATGTTGGGTTGGCGTATTTCGAGATTAGGATTTGTCACTCCGATTGTCGGAGAGGTATCTCTGGGCCCTCTCGGTAATGCACATCACATAAAGCCTTGCAAGCATTGCAACTAATGAGTTAGTTGTGAGATGATGTATTACGGAACGAGTAAAGAGACTTGCCGGTAACGAGATTGAACTAGGTATTGAGATACCGACGATCGAATCTCGGGCAAGTAACATACCGATGACAAAGGGAACAACGTATCTTGTTATGCGGTTTGACCGATAAAGATCTTCGTAGAATATGTGGGAGCCAATATGAGCATCCAGGTTCCACTATTGGTTATTGACTGGAGACGTGTCTCGGTCATGTCTACATTGTTCTCGAACCCGTAGGGTCCGCACGCTTAAGGTTTCAATGACAGTTATATTATGAGTTTATGAGTTTTGATGTACCGAAGGAGTTCGGAGTCCCAGATGAGATCGGGGACATGACGAGGAGTCTCGAAATGGTCGAGACGTAAAGATCGATATATTGGACGACTATATTCGGACATCGGAAAGGTTCCGAGTGATTCGGGTATTTTTCGGAGTACCGGGTAGTTACGGGAGAAGCAATGGGCCTTGATGGGCTTTAGTGGGAAGAGAAGAAAGGGCCAAAGGGCTGCTGCGCCCCCCCTCCCCTCTGGTCCGAATTGGACTAGGGAAAAGGGGGCCGGCCACCTTTCCTTCTCCTCTACTTCCTTCTCCCTTCCTCCCCTCTTGGTGGACTCCTACTAGGACTTGGAGTCCTAGTAGGACTCCACATCCTGGCCGCACCAATTGCCTTGGCCGGCCTCCTCCTCCTCCATCCTTTATATACTGAGGCAAGGGGCACCCCATGAACACAAGTTGATCCACGTGATCATATTCTTAGCCGTGTGCGGTGCCCCCTTCCACCATAGTCCTCGATAATATTGTAGCGGTGCTTAGGCGAAGCCCTGCGACGGTAGTACATCAAGATCGTCACCACGCCGTCGTGCTGACGGAACTCTTCCCCGACACTTTGCTGGATCGGAGTTCGAGGATCGTCATCGAGCTGAACGTGTGCTAGAATTCGGAGGTGCCATAGTTTCGGTGATTGATCGGTCGGGCCGTGGAGACGTACGACCACATCAACCAAACACTTCTGTTGTCGATCTACAAGGGTACGTAGATCATACTCTCCCCTCTCGTTGCTATGCATCACCATGATCTTGCGTGAGCGTAGGAATTTTTTTGAAATTACTACGAAACCCAACAGTGGTATCAGAGCCTAGGTTTTATATGTTGATGTTATACGCACGAGTAGAACACAAGTGAGTTGTGGGCGATATAAGTCATACTGCTTACCAGCATGTCATACTTTGGTTCGGCGGTATTGTTGGACGAAGCGGCCTGGACCGACATTACGCGTACGCTTACGCGAGACCGGTTCTCCCGACGTGCTTTGCACATAGGTGGCTTGCGGGTGACAGTTTCTCCAACTTTAGTTGAACAGAGTGTGGCTACGCCCGGTCCTTGCGAAGGTTAAAACAGCACCAACTTGACAAACTATCGTTGTGGTTTTGATGCGTAGGTAAGGTTGGTTCTTACTTAAGCCCGTAGCAGCCACGTAAAACTTGCAACAACAAAGTAGAGGACGTCTAACTTGTTTTTGCAGGGCATGTTGTGATGTGATATGGTCAAGACATGATGCTAAATTTTATTGTATGAGATGATCATGTTTTGTAACCGAGTTATCGGCAACTGGCAGGAGCCATATGGTTGTCGCTTTATTGTATGCAATGCAATCGCGCTGTAATGCTTTACTTTATCACTAAGCGGTAGCGATAGTCATGGAAGCATGAGATCGGCGAGACGACAACGATGCTACGATGGAGATCAAGGTGTCGCGCCGGTGACGATGGTGATCATGACGGTGCTTCGAGGATGGAGATCACAAGCACAAGATGATGATGGCCATATCATATCACTTATATTGATTGCATGTGATGTTTATCTTTTATGCATCTTATCTTGCTTTGATTGACGGTAGCATTATAAGATGATCTCTCACTAATTATCAAGAAGTGTTCTCCCTGAGTATGCACCGTTGCGAAAGTTCTTCGTGCTGAGACACCACGTGATGATCGGGTGTGATAGGCTCTACGTTCAAATACAACGGGTGCAAAACAGTTGCACACGCGGAATACTCAGGTTATACTTGACGAGCCAAGCATATACAGATATGGCCTCGGAACACGGAGACCGAAAGGTCGAGCGTGAATCATATAGTAGATATAATCAACATAGTGATGTTCACCAATGAAACTACTCCATCTCACGTGATGATCGGACATGGTTTAGTTGATTTGGATCACGTGATCACTTAGAGGATTAGAGGGATGTCTATCTAAGTTGGAGTTCTTAAGTAATATGATTAAATTGAACTTAAATTTATCATGAACTTAGTCCTGGTAGTATTTTGCAAATTATGTTATAGATCAATAGCTCGCGTTGTTGCTTCCCTATGTTTATTATGATATGTTCCTAGAGAAAATTGTGTTGAAAGATGTTAGTAGCAATGATGCGGATTGGATCCGTGATTTGAGGTTTATCCTCATTGCTGCACAGAAGAATTATGTCCTTGATGCACCGCTAGGTGATGGACCTATTGCAGGAGCAGATGCAGACGTTATGAACGTTTGGCTAGCTCAATATGATGACTACTTGATAGTTTACTGCACCATGCTTAATGGCTTAGAATCGGGACTTCAAAGACGTTTTGAACATCATGGAGCATATGAGATGTTCCAGGAGTTGAAGTTAATATTTCAAGCAAATACCCGAGTTGAGAGATATGAAGTCTCCAACAAGTTCTATAGCTAAAAGATGGAGGAGAATCGCTCAACTAGTGAGCATGTGCTCAGATTGTCTGAGTACTACAATCGCTTGAATCAAGTGGGAGTTAATCTTCCAGATAAGATAGTGATTGACAGAATTCTCTAGTCACCATCACCAAGTTAGTAGAACTTCGTGATGAACTATGATATGCAAGGGATAAAGGAAACGATTCCCAAGCTCTTCGTAATGCGGAAATTGACGAAGGTAGAAATTGAGAAAAACATCAAGTGTTGATGGTAGACAAGACCACTAGTTTCAAGAAAAGGGCAGAGGGAAGAAGGGGAACTTCAAGAAGAACAGCAAGCAAGTTGCTGCTCAAGTGAAGAAGCCCAAGTCTGGTCCTAAGCCTGAGACTAAGTGTTTCTACTGCAAAGGGACTGGTCACTGGAAGCGGAACTACCCCAAGTGATTGGCAGATAAGAAGGATGGCAAAGTGAACATAAGTATATTTGATATACATGTTATTGATGTGTACTTTACTAGTGTTTATAGCAACCCCTCAGTATTTGATACTAGTTCAGTTGCTAAGATTAGTAACTCGAAACGGGAGTTGCAGAATAAACAGAGACTAGTTAAAGGTGAAGTGACGATGTGTGTTGGAAGTGGTTCCAAGATTGATATGATCATCATCGCACACTCCCTATACTTTCGGGATTATGGTTGAACCTGAATAAGTGTTATTTGGTGTTTGCGTTAAGCATGAATATGATTTGATCATGTTTATTGTAATACGGTTATTCATTTAAGTAAGAGAATAAATTGTTGTTCTGTTTACATGAATAAAACCTTATATGGTTACATACCCAATGAAAATAGTTCGTTGGATCTCGATCGTAGTGATACACATATTGAAACCAAAAGATGCAAAGTTAATAATGATAGTGCAACTTATTTTTAGCACTGCCGTTTAGGTCATATTCGTGTAAAGCACATGAAGAAACTCCATGCTAATGGGATTTTGGAATCACTTGATTATGAATCACTTGATGCTTGCGAACCATGCCTCATGGGCAAGATGACTAAGACTCCGTTCTCCGGAGCGAGCAACTGACTTATTGGAAATAATACATACTAATGTATGCGGTCCGATGAGTGTTAAGGCTCACGGCAAGTATCGTTATTTTCTGAACTTCATAGATGATTTGAGCAGATATGGGTATATCTACTTGATGAAACATAAGTCTGAAACATTTGAAAAGTTCAAAGAATTTCAGAGTGAAGTGGAAAATCATCGTGACAAGAAAATAAAGTTTCTACGATCTGATCGCGGAGACAAATATTTGAGTTACGAGTTTGGTCTTCAATTAAAACAATGTGGAATAGTTTCACAAACTCATGCCACATGGAACACCACAGCATAATGGTGTGTCCGAACGTCATAACCGTACTTTATTGGATATAAGTGCAATCTATGATGTCTCTTACCAATCTACCACTATCGTTTTGGGGTTATGCATTAGAGACAGCTGCATTCACGTTAAAAGGGCACCATCTAAATCTGTTGAGACGACACCGTATGAACTGTGGTTTGGCAAGAAACCAAAGTTGTCGTTTCTTAAAGTTTGGGGTTGCAATGCTTATGTGAAAAAGTTTCATCCTGATAAGCGCAAACCCAAATTGGAAAAGTGTGTCTTCATAGGATACCCAAAAGGTTACTGTTGGGTACACCTTCTATCACAGATCCAAAGGCAAGACATTCGTTGCTAAGAATGGATCCTTTCTAGAGAAGGAGGTTCTCTCGAAAGAAGTGAGTGGGAGGAAAGTAGAACTTGATAAGGTAATTGTACCTTCTCCCTTATTGGAAAATAGTTCATCACAGAAATCTGTTCCTGTGACTACTACACCAATTAGTGAGGAAGCTAATGATGATGATCATGTAACTTCAGATCAAGTTACTACCGAATCTCGTAGGTAAACCAGAGTGAGATCCGCACCAGAGTGGTACGGTAATCCTATTCTGGAGGTCATGCTACTTGACCATGACGAACCTACGAACTATGAAGAAGCGATGGTGAGCCCAGATTCCGCAAAATGGCTTGAGGCCATGAAATCTGAGATAGGATCCATGTATGAGAACAAAGTATGGACTTTGGTTGACTTGCCCGATGATCGGCAAGCAATTGAGAACAAATGGATCTTCAAGAGGAAGACGGACGCTGATAGTAGTGTTACTATCTACAAAGCTAGAATTGTCGCAAAAGGTTTTCGACAAGTTCAAGGTGTTGACTACGATGAGAGTTTCTCACTCGTATCTATGCTTAAGTCTGTCCAAATCATGTTAGCAATTGCCGCATTTTATGAAATCTGGCAAATGGATAAACAAAACTACATTCCTTAATCAATTTATTAAAGAAGAGTTGTATATGATACAACCAGAAGGTTTTGTCAATCCTAAAGGTGCTAACAAAATATGCAAGCTCCAGCTATCCATCTATGGACTGGTGGAAGCATCTCGGAGTTGGAATATACGCTTTGATAAGTTGATCAAAACATATAGTTTTATACAGACTTGCGATGAAGTCTGTATTTACAAGAAAGTGAGTGGGAGCACTACAACATTTCTGATAAGTATATGTGAATGACATATTGTTGATCGGAAATAATGTAGAATTATTCTGCAAAGCATAAAGGAGTGTTTGAAAGGAATTTTCCAAAGAAAGACCTCGGTGAAGCTGCTGACATATTGAACATCAAGATCTATAGAGATAGATCAAGACGCTTGATAAGTTTTATTTCAATGAGTACATACCTTGACAAGATTTTGAAGTAGTTCAAAATAGAACAGTCAAAGAAAGAGTTCTTGTCTGTGTTACAAGGTGTGAAATTGAGTAAGACTCAAAACCCGACCACGACAGAAGATAGAAAGAGAATGAAAGTCATTCCCTATGCCTCAGCCATAGGTTCTATAAAGTATGCCATGCTATGTACCATATCTATTGTATACCCTACACTGATTTTGGCAAGGTAGTACAATAGTGATCTAGGAGTAGATCACTGGACAGCGGTCAAAATTATCCTTAGTGGAATAAGGATATGTTTCTCGATTATGGAAGTGAAAAAAGGTTCGTCGTAAAGGGTTACGCTGATGCAAGTTTTGACACTAATCTAGATGAATCTAAGTCTCAATCTAGATACATATTGAAAGTGGGAGCAATTAGCTAGAGTAGCTCCGTATAGAGCATTGTTGACATAAATATTTGCAAAATACTTACGGATCTGAATATAACAGACCCGGTGACTAAAATTATCTCACAAGCAAAACATGATCACACCTTAGTACTCTTTGGGTGTTAATCACATAGCGATGTGAACTAGATTACTGACTCTAGTAAACCCTTTGGGTGTTGCTCACATATCGATGTGGACTATGGGTGTTAAACACATGGTGATGTGAACTATTGCTATTAAATCAGATGGCGATGTGAACTAGATTATTGACTCTAGTGCAAGTGGGAGACTGAAGGAAATATGCCCTAGAGGCAATAATAAAGTTATTATTTATTTCCTTATTTCATGATAAATGTTTATTATTCATGCTAGAATTGTATTAACCGGAAACATAATACATGTGTGAATACATAGACAAAACAGAGTGTCACTAGTATGCCTCTACTTGACTAGCTCGTTAATCAAAGATGGTTATATTTCCTAACCATAGACAAAGAGTTGTCATTTGATTAACGGGATCACATCATTAGTTGAATGATCTGATTGACATGACCCATTCCATTAGCTTAGCACCCGATCGTTTAGTATGTTGCTATTGCTTTCTTCATGACTTATACATGTTCCTATGACTATGAGATTACGCAACTCCCGTTTGCCGGAGGAACACTTTGTGTGCTACCAAACGTCACAACGTAACTGGGTGATTATAAAGGAGCTCTACAAGTGTCTCCAAAGGTACATGTTGGGTTGGCGTATTTCGAGATTAGGATTTGTCACTCCGATTGTCGGAGAGGTATCTCTGGGCCCTCTCGGTAATGCACATCACATAAAGCCTTGCAAGCATTGCAACTAATGAGTTAGTTGCGAGATGATGTATTACGGAACGAGTAAAGAGACTTGCCAGTAACGAGATTGAACTAGGTATTGGATACCGACGATCGAATCTCGGGCAAGTAACATACCGATGACAAAGGGAACAACGTATGTTGTTATGCGGTCTGACCGATAAAGATCTTCGTAGAATATGTGGGAGCCAATATGAGCATCCAGGTTTCGCTATTGGTTATTGACTGGAGACGTGTCTCGGTCATGTCTACATTGTTCTCGAACCCGTAGGGTCCGCACGCTTAAGGTTTCAATGACAGTTATATTATGACTTTATGAGTTTTGATGTACCGAAGGAGTTTGGAGTCCCGGATGAGATCGGGGACATGACGAGGAGTCTCGAAATGGTCGAGACGTAAAGATTGATATATTGGACGACTATATTCGGACATCGGAAAGGTTCCGAGTGATTCGGGTATTTTTCGGAGTACCGGGTAGTTACGGGAGAAGCAATGGGCCTTGATGGGCTTTAGTGGGAAGAGAAGAAAGGGCCAAAGGGCTGCTGCGCCCCCCCTCCCCTCTGGTCCAAATTGGACTAGGGAAAAGGGGGCCGGCCACCTTTCCTTCTCCTCTACTTCCTTCTCCCTTCCTCCCCTCTTGGTGGACTCCTACTAGGACTTGGAGTCCTAGTAGGACTCCACATCCTGGCCGCACCAATTGCCTTGGCCGGCCTCCTCCTCCTCCATCCTTTATATACTGAGGCAAGGGGCACCCCATGAACACAAGTTGATCCGCGTGATCATATTCTTAGCCGTGTGCGGTGCCCCCTTCCACCATAGTCCTCGATAATATTGTAGCGGTGCTTAGGCGAAGCCCTGCGACGGTAGTACATCAAGATCGTCACCACGCCGTCGTGCTGACGGAACTCTTCCCCGACACTTTGCTGGATCGGAGTCCGGGGATCGTCATCGAGATGAACGTGTGCTAGAACTCGGAGGTGTCGTAGTTTCGGTGCTTGATCGGTCGGGTCGTGGAGACGTACGACTACATCAACCAAACGCTTCCGTTGTCGATCTACAAGGGTACGTAGATCATACTCTCCCCTCTCGTTGCTATGCATCACCATGATCTTGCGTGAGCGTAGAAAATTTTTTGAAATTACTACGAAACCCAACAGCATCATCCCCAGGCCGCGTGGGTCTGTCCAGGCGGCATATATCGTTCTTGCATCTATCAGAACTAGCGTTATCTCCTTCCATGAGATGATTTATGTTATCACCTGATTGCTTGTTGCCCTTCGCGGTTTACCGCGTTACTGACCAGCCTCCAGCTCATCCCGCAACGGGGGCAACACATGCTGGCACGGCGCTTGTGCTCGGGTCCATCCCTACAATGCTGACAAACCTGAGAGATCGAGCTCTGGCTCGCGGCCCGCTCCGCGCATCCTCAGTGCCTTCATGTTCTTGCGGAAAGATCAGCAGCAAGACAGCAAAACATGATTATGAGTTATATTCCCCTCTCAGACTAACCCGCAGGAATCTCCAGAGCTTAACTACAGGTTGCCCCGTCGGCCGCCCCTTTTTTACGTGATTCACTTGCGCGTTAAAGGGGGGCTCCTGAGCATCACGACTCAGGAGCTCCTACTGACTCTCCAGCCCTCACCCCCTGGCCTTGTGTAACACCCACGATGCGGCTATATCTCCCACGTGTCGGAGCACGACTTAGAGGCATAGTCACATAGTAGGCATGTCGCAAGAGGGGTAATCTTTACACATCCCATGTACTGAATAAGAAAGAGATAAAGAGTTGGCTTACAATCGCCACTTCACACAATACATAAATATAGCATTACATCATCCAGAATACAATCAAGGTCCGACTACGGAACCAAAATAAAGACAACCCCAAATGCATAAGATCCCCGATCGCCCCAACTGGGATCCACTACTGATCGTCTGGAAACAAAACATAGTAACGTCATGAATCCTCGTCGAACTCCCACTTGAGTTCGGTCGCATCCCTAGTACTGGCATCATCGGCACGTGCATATGGTTTTGGAAGTAATTTGTGAGTCACGGGGACTCAGCAATCTCACACCCTCGCGATCAAGACTATTTAAGCTATGGGTAGGAAAAGGTAGTGAGGTGGAGCTGCAGCAAGCACTAGCATATATGGTGGCTAACTAACACAAATGAGAGCGAGAAGAGAAGCAAAGCACGGTCGAGAAGCTACAAAGATCAATAAGTGATCCTAAAAAACCACTTACGTTCAAGCATAACACGAAACCGTGTTCTCTTCCCGGACTCCGCCGAAAAGAGACCATCATGGCTACACACGCTGTTGATTCATTTTAATTAAGTTAAGTGTCAAGTTTTCTACAACCGGATATTAACAAATTCCCATCTGCCCATAATCGCGGGCACGGCTTTTGAAAGTTCAAAACCCTGCAAGGGTGTCCCAACTTAGCCCATCACAAGCTCTCACGGTCAACGAAGGATATTCCTTCTCCCAGGATGACCCGATCAGACTCGGAATCCCGGTTACAAGACATCTCGACAATGGTAAAATAAGACCAGCAAAGCCACCCGAATGTGCCGACAAATCCCCATAGGAGCTGCACATATCTCGTTCTCAGGGCGCACCGGATAAGCAATCCGTACAACTAAAACCAACCCTCAAGTTTCCCCGAGGTGGCGCTGTAAGGGGCTCTAGTTTGGACCAACACTCACAGGAGCACTGGCCCGGGGGTTTAAAATAAAGATGACCCTTGAGTCCGCGGAACCCAAGGGAAAAAGGCTTAGGTGGCAAATGGTAAAACCAAGGTCGGGCCTTGCTGGAGGAGTTTTATTCAAGGCGAACTGTCAAGGGGTTCCCATTATAACCCAACCGCGTAAGGAACGCAAAATCAAGGAACATAACACCGGTATGACAGAAACTAGGGCGGCAAGAGTGGAACAAAACACCAGTCATAAGGCCGAGCCTTCCAACCTTTACCAAGTATATGGGTGCATTAAAGTAAAACAATAATCATGTTCCAACAAGGAACAAACTCCATCTTCACCTATAACTAGCAACGCTATAAGAGGGGCTGAGCAAAGCGGTAACATAGCCAAACAACGGTTTGCTAGGACAAGGTGGTTTAGAGGTTTGACATGGCAATATGGGAGGCATGATATAGCAAGTGGTAGGTATCCGCATAGCAAAAGATCGAGCAACTAGCAAGCAAAGATAGAAGTGACTTCGAGGGTATGGTCATCTTGCCTGCAAAGTTCTCCGAGTTGACGTAAGCTTGACCCTCGTAAGCGTACTCAACGAGTTCCTCGATCATGTACTCGTCTCCCGGCTCTACCCAAGGCAAGAACACAAGCAAAGGAGACAACAATCAACCACGGTGCAATGCGCAAGCAACATGACGCAAAACATGGCATGATATGTGGAATGTGATATGCAATGCGTATGCATGCTCCGGAAGGAAAAGATTGAACCAGGCCTCACTTGGCAAACCAAGCGTGCCTATGGAAAGATGAGTTGATTTTGGTCGAAATTGATATAAAGATCACCGGAATCGGATGCATGGTTTGCAAATGGCAAGCAAAACAAGAATGGCACAATTCTGCTATTAACAACACGATGCCATCTAGAATGCAACAAGAAACTAAGCTACTGCACTCCAACACAGCAACAAAGCACATGGCAGTGATCTAATCAAGATTCTTGACAAAAGATGAACAGTGAGCTACGGCTAAATCACACAATAGCAGGTTCAAACAAGCATGGCAAAATTGCAAAACATATCAGCTTCACAGACTTAGTGGAAAAATAACATGTCAGGAATTAACATCAGGAAGCAATGTTTAGAGCAAGATAACAACATGCTACAGGAACATATCATGGCAAAAAAAGGCATGGCATGAATCTACTAAAAGCATATAACAAAAGTCCCTTACTAACCATAAGCCAAAAGGGCACAGAAAATATGATGGCACCCATGTAAACATAGCAAGTTTCGTTAACAGATTCAAACTTAGCAGAAAACTGGACATGGCAAAAACAGAGTTATGAAGGCCTCTTTGCGAGCTCGATTCACTCAACACAAGGCATTGCATGACAAGCTAAGCATACTACCAGCAAGAAGACATGATCAAGAAGCTAAACATGGCAAGAACAATCTCATAGCATGCATGGATCAACTACAACAACCTTGGCAAAATTGATTAACACGTAAACAATCTGCCAGGAACTTGTTGTAGCAAAAGTAGAGCAAGATTGAGTCATGCTAGGTACTCCATAAATGCAAACAGGGACATGGATGGATAGAGCACAACCATATGCCCAAATCATCCTAACTGAACATACTCAAAAGGGGCATGGATCTCTCTGTAGCAACATGAATACATGGCATAAAAATAACAGCAGAGCAAAGACTTAGTGAAATTCTTAGTCTCTGAAATCAGCAATATTACGAGAGCTACTTGGCATGCTTGTGCTAGTCACCACATTGATCACAAAAATACATCGCATACACCCCTGTAAAGATGGCATGGCATAGCCCAAAACACATGTAGAGATCATGCTCATATGTAGCACACAATAATCATGGAAAAAATGACAAAAGCTCAAGATCTGCTAAGTAACAGGAACTAACATTATGAAGCACTCTTGCATCAACAATTTGGGCATCAAGATGGACTCAAACAAGCATGGTGCAATGGAACAAAATGAAGAGCACATCCAGATGAACATTTTGATATATTATGCGCACGAAACAGAGCTACGATGACAGAGTTATGACATGTAGAACAGGGGTAGATAATATAACAGAAAAGGACTTAGGCAAAATTCCAACCTCTGGATCTAGGGTTGACTTTTGCATGTGAACCGAGGTGGCGTTGGAACTTCGCCGGATCTTCGACGGAGTGGAGGGAGAGGCCGGAGTGGAGGGAGATGGGGTCGGGGCCGTTGGATCTGGGCGGGGACGGGCCGGATCCGGGCGGCGGTCTGCGGTGGCACGCGCGGAGCTTCGGGAGCGGAGGCGGTGCGGCTCGCGGAGAGCTCGGGGAGGCGGTGCGACGCCGGTGAGGAGGGACGGCGGAGCTTGGCCGCCGGCGAGCGCGGAGCTTCGGGCGCGGGGTCGGCGACCGTGCGGCCCGGGAGGAGAGTCTGCGGCGGGGCGACCGGGCCTCGGGGGTCGGCCACGGGCCAGGCGGGCCGGCGGGCGCACCACGTGGCGGCTCCGGAGTGGCTGGGGCGCGGTGGCAGACACGTCCGGCGCCGTCCGGACGTGTCCGGCGCGGAGGGAGAGGTTAGGGTAGGGTTTTTGACCGCGAATTTTTGAGGGAGGTGCAAATATATAGGTAGAGGGAGCTAGGAGAGTCCAATTGGAGTGCGGTTTTCGGCCACGTGATCGTGATCGAACGGCCGAGAGGATGGAGGGGGTTTGGATGGGTTTTGGGCCACTTTGGAGGGGTGTTGGGCTGCAACACACACGAGGCCTTTACGATTCCCCAGTTAACCGTTGGAGTATCAAACGGACTCCAAATGGCATGAAACTTGACAGGCGGTCTACCGGTAGTGTACCAAGGCCGCTTGGCAAATCTCGGTCCACTCCGAGAATGTTTAACACCCGCACATGAAAAGAGGCAAAAGGGGGCGCCGAAGGACGTAGGAGTGTCGGATTGCAAAATGGACAATGGGGAAAATGCTCGGATGCATGAGACGAACACGTATGCAAATGCGTTGCACATGATGACATGATATGAAATGCATGACATGGACAAAATGCAAAACGAAGGCAAAACCCAACCACGAGGGAATATCATAACTTAGAGCCGAAAATGACAAGAGTTGGAATACAAATATGGCAAGTTACATCCGGGGTGTTACAACACTCCACCACTACGAAAGGATCTCGTCTCGAGATCTAGGACTGAAAGAACTCTAGATATTCGGAACGGAGGTGGTCCTCGCGTTCCCAGGTGGCTTCTCGGTCGGAATGATGTGACCACTTCACTTTCAGGAATTTGATAGACTTGTTGCGAGTCTTGCGCTCAGTTTCTTCAAGAATAGCAATGGGATGCTCATGATAAGACAGGTCTTCTTAGAGATCAATCTCTTCGAAGTTGATGGTGCGGTCAGGAGTCTTGAAACACTTGTGAAGCTGAGACACGTGAAACACGTCATGCACGTTTGCAAAGTTGGATGGAAGCTCAAGTTGATAGGCGAGGTCACCTCTTTTGCCAATGATCTTGAAAGGACCCACGTATCTAGGGGCAAGCTTCCCTTTGATACCGAAGCGACGAGTACCTTTCATTGGAGAGACGCGGAGGTAGACATGGTCTCCGATCTCGAAAGCCAAGTCACGATGCTTGCTATCATAGTAACTCTTCTGGCGTGATTACGCGGCTTTGAGATTTTCATGAATGACTTTGCACATTTCTTCAGCCTCTGTGATCAAGTCATTGCCAAGAAGTTGGCGTTCACTAGTCTCTGACCAATTAAGAGGAGTACGGCACTTTCTGCCATAGAGAATCTCGAATGGGGCCTTGCCCGAACTCGCTTGGAAGCTGTTGTTGTAGGAGAACTCGACATATGGAAGACAATCTTCCCAATTCATACCGAAAGAAATGACACAAGCCCTGAGCATATCTTCAAGAATTTGATTAACTCGCTCGACTTGTCCACTAGTTTGCGGATGGAAGACTGTGCTAAAGCGAATGTTGGTGCCCATGGCCTTCTGGAAGGAATCCCAGAACTTAGAAGTAAAAATTCTTCCATGATCTGAAGATATCAATTGTGGAATGTCGTGCAAGGAGACAATCCTGGAGGTATATAGCTCTGCCAACTGAGCTGTTGTGATAGATTCTTTGATAGGAAGAAAATGAGCCACTTTTGTAAGCTTGTCGATGACAACAAAGATAGCATCATTGCCACACTTGGACTTGGGAAATCCAGTCACGAAGTCCATCTCAATGTGGTCAAACTTCCTTTCTGGAATGGCAAGAGGTTGTAGGAGACCAGCTGGTCGTTGGTGTTCTGCTTTCACTCTTCTGCAAACATCACATTCATTCACGAACTGAGCAATCTCTCACTTCATTCGAGTCCACTAATACGACTGCTTGAGGTCATGGTAGATCTTTGTACTTCCAGGATGAATAGATAGGAGTGAATTGTGAGCCTCGTTCATAATGACTTTACGAAGGTCACCCTTAGGAACAACAATGCGATCCTCGAAGAATAGAGTATCTTTGTCATCAAGGCGATAGCACTTGTACTTGGGTTGGCTCTTGGCAATCCCATTCTTCACCTTCACCATGGCATCAAGAAGTTGTGCCTCACGAATTTGATCTTCCAAAGTAGGAGAGACTTGGAGGTTGGCAAGAAATCCTTGAGGGACAACTTGGAGATTAAGTTTGCGGAAAGCTTCACAAAGATCCGGTTGGAAGGGATTGAGAATCAAACTGTTGCAGTAAGCCTTTATGCTCAAAGCGTCTGCAATGACATTGGCCTTTCCTGGAGTATATTCAATACTCGGATTATACTCTTGAATCATCTCGACCCAACGAGTCTACCTGAGGTTGAGGTTGGGTTGAGTGAAGATGTACTTGAGACTCTTATGATCAGTGAAGATGTCCAATTTCCTTCCCAACAAGAGATGTCTCCATGTTAAAAGAGCATGGACAACTGCCGCCAACTCGAGGTCGTGAGTGGGGTAGTTCTTTTCGTTGGGATTCAACTGGCGAGAGGTATAGGCCACAAATTTCTTCTCTTGCATTAACACAGCACCGAGACCTTGCAGGGAAGCATCACAGAAAACTTCGAATGGTTTGGATTCATCAGGAGGAGTCAGAACTGGAGCTGTGACTAACTTCTCTTTGAGGGTGTTGAAAGCCACGTCACAATCAAGCGTCCAGACATACTTCACATGCTTTTGGAGGAGGTTGGAAAGAGGCTTTGCAATCTTAGAGAAATTCTCAACGAATCTTCGACAATAGCTTGCGAGCCCAAGGAAACTGCGGAGCTGCTTCACATTCTGAGGCGGTTCCCAATTCACAATTGCAGACACCTTCTCAGGATTAACAGCTATGCCCTTGGCGGAGATGATATGCCCAAGGTAGAGAACCTCATCGAGCCAAAACTCGCACTTTGAAAACTTCGCATAGAATTGATGTTCTCTGAGTTTGTCGAGTACCAATCTCAAATGCTTGGCATGATCCTATTTGTTCTTGGAAAAGACCAAAATATCATCGAGATACACCAAGACGAAGTCATTTGTATAAGGGTTGAAGATGAAGTTCATCATGCGAGAGAACGTTGGAGGAGCATTGACAAGGCCGAAAGACATGATAGTGTATTCATAGGAACCATAGCTTGTTCTGAATGTTGTCTTGGGGATATCTTGTTCACGAATGCGAATCTGATGATAGCCCATACAAATGTCAAGCTTGGAGAAAACTTGAGCACCTTTGAGTTGTTCGAAAAGCTCATTGATGTTGGGAAGTGGGTACTTGTTCTTTATCGTATTCTTGTTCAATGGGCGGTAGTCGACACAAAGTCGGTCCGTGCCATCTTTCTTCTTGACAAAAAGAACACCACAACCCCATGGAGAAGAACTCGGTCGGATCAGACCCATACGCTCTTGTATATCGAGTTGTTTCTTCAGCTCCTTCAACTCTTCTAGTCCAAGCTTGTAAGGACGTTTACAAACAGGTTCTGTGCCAGGCTCAAGATCGATGACGAATTCAACTGGCCAGTGAGGAGGCATTCCCGGAAGCTCTTCTAGAAAGACGTCTTGATATTCACAAACGACTGGAATCTGGGAGATGGCATTCAACTCGCCCTTCTCATTGAGAGAAAACTGTCAAATGGTATCATCATGAGCGGCATAGATGATCACATCCTCAAACGAGTGTGTCAATTGAATCTGCCTGGCAGCACAATCAAGCTGAGCCTTGTGCTTAGAAAGCCAGTCCATGCCAAGAATTAGATCAATATCCAAGTTACCAAGAACAATTGGAGAGGACAGAAACTTATAGTCGCCCGTCTTGATAGAAACATCCGGAACCATAGAGCTTGTGTTCATGAATTTACCCGGAGAGACAACTGATAATTGCCTAGGAAAATCTTGGAAAAGCAACTCATGCTTAGATGCAAATGGTCTTGAAATGAAACAATGCGATGCACCAGTATCGAAAAGGACTTTTGCAGGAATATCATTAACAGGAAGATTACCCATGATCACTTCTGAAGAGTCCTCTGCCTGAGTTGCGTTTATCATGTTGACCTTTGCAGACTTGGGATTATGCTTGACCACTGCATTGCTGGCAGATCTCACAGGAGGAGGAGGCGGAAGGCGCCTCTGGTTGAAGCATTTGTTCGCATAGTGCCCTTTCTGCTGACACTTGTTGCACGTAACCTCTGAGAGCGGCTGGTGATACGGAGCACTTGACCTTGGAGCATGAGACGAAGCTTTGTTCTGATAGCCTGGGTTGGGTAATCCTTCTTGATCTTCGAGTTTGCCATCTCAATTTCTTCTCAACCGGTGTGCTTCTCGTCAAGTGGATCCGATCATTTCAACATTTGCAAGATCCAGTCTCAGTTTTTCGTCAACATTGTTTGTTTCATCTGTCCTCAAGTTGCCTTTGTTTTCCCGCCCCCCCAACCCTTTTTTCTTCAAGGACTCGGATGTCTTAATCAAGTATCCTTTTATTGATGGGAAGTCTCTCCATTCTTTTCCGTCAATGTTCTTACCCGGTGGTTCTCATGAAGGTTGCTCTACAAGTTCATCATTATTTGTTCTCTTTCTTCTCCGATGGATTCAATTCAATCTTTGTTGATCATATCCTTTTTCCTCGTTTCAAATACCTTCTCATGTCGGTGCACCTCATATTCATTCACTTCTCACTATTCATTTGTTCGGGAGTGCTGAAGATACCTCAGAAGGCTCGTCTTTTCATTCAAGATCCGTTCAAACCTATCTCGAGGTTGTTATCTTATTCAAGCCATTTAACTCAACCGGCGCAATCTATCTTTTAAATTGCTCAACGATGTTTCTTTTGAGCGGTCCCTAACCCACAGGTCTTTTACCAGGATCTTACCTGACTCTTCTAATTTGCCCGGAGCGATTATCAAATCTTTTAAAGTTTGACGTAAGAATGAGTTATCATCAGTCAGATGTCTTTCTCCAAGATCTTTCAAAAAAATTCACTGTTGGCTCAACCTTTCTATTCGTCATCCCGGAGTATCTCAACAATTCTTGATGGTGTTTCTCGTCGTCATTCTCGGATTTGAAGACCGAAGAAGAGTTCCTCTTAAATCCTTACCCGTTCTTCCAAAGACTCGTGGTTCTAGCTTGATGCCATCCTCTCATAATTGTTTTCGATTGTGAGAATTATTTTCACCCTTCCGGAGCAATTCAAGAGTCTTTTCAGGTTAATTCTCCGAAGCCCATGATCTCAGAATTATTCACTCTTAGCTTTCAATTCTCGTTCCCCAAATCTTACCGGTGCATCATTCATATTTCTCTATTTAACTCGGGATCTCTTTGTTCACTTGTATCTAAATTCTCTCAAGCATCTCCGTTCATTTGCTAATTCTTCCCGGTGGTTCTTTATCTTTTCTTCGTTCATATTCAATTCTTACGGTGGTTCGTCCAAGAGTTCTCTCCTTTGTTATCATATAGATTCATTCATTGTTTCCAAACCCTACCGGTGGTTCGTTGAAGGCCTCTTCAAGTTGGCGCTATATCTATCTTAATACTTTCTACGAAAATAAGTAGTATGCCAAATCCGTTTGCTCATCATCAATTTAATTGGTGAAGGATACGCATAATGTAATTCTTATTCTTGTTTCATCCAAGTGATTAATTCCTTATTCCAGAGGTTCATCAAATTCTTGATTTCATTTGTTCATCTTTCTTTTTCGGAGTTCCAGGTTTTCCGCTTTATCTCATCATGAAGATCCATCTAATCATTGCAAGGCTTCAACCTTATTCTTTTCACCCTTCATTTCGTTTGATTATTCTTTTATTACCGGAGTTCTTCATGGACGCTCTACATGGTGGTTCATCAAGGATTCTTCTCATTATTCATTTGTTCTTCAAGATTTCTCTCGAAGCTATAATCCGCCAAGCTATACTCTAAAATAAACATGGTGCTCAATACATGTTTTGTCTTGAGGAGTTTAAGTATTCTTCATCTTGCATTCCAAAGTGCAGTTCTTCCTATCTTATCTTTTGAGGTGGTGTTATGTCACTCTTGACAATTTGAGTTTGTGTTTCATGATTCCCATGTTGTCAAGATTGAGATATTTTTAATCCACCAATCTCTTTTTTGGAGTTTTCTTGTGTCATGTTTCATCTAAAGCCTTCCCTAAGGAATGTTGCTCTTTGTGGTGATTATCTATGATCCAAGTTTTATCCTTATCACCTCGGTGGAAGAAGATTTCTATCTTTTTCTAGCTCCCAATCAAACCTTTTCCGTGAGTGGCAAGTTGTCACCTCATAATTTTGGAGATGTCTTCTATAAGTCCATATCAAGCTTATCCTTTTCGTTGTTGGTTTTTTTTCCAACAACTCTGTTCCAGCATTTGTCATAAGCGTGCTCTCCCAAGATCTTATTTCCCTCCATCCATTCCATTCCATTATTTCATTTCTTCCAGAGGCATTGTGATGTTGCTCTTTTCTCTCATCATCTTGAATGGTGAGGATCGTGTTCTTTTCGTGCTTATCCATTTAACCGGAGTGTTGTGCCCTCTGCTCAAGTTCTTTTCATCTTATCAAGTTTCATATCACTTTTCAACCGGAGTGCTGCCCGAATTTGTTCTTCCTTGTTCCTCTTTTCTAACGGAGTGTTTTCAACGTTGTTCATCCTTGTTGTATTCTTTCTTCCAAGTTGTTCAAGCTCGCAAGGTTCTTTGGGTTTCACTCGTTTGTCAAAGATGCAACTTAGTTTTACCTCTTCTCTTCCTCTTCCGTTTCCCTCCGGTGCCATCCTAG
Source organism: Triticum urartu (assembly GCF_003073215.2). Taxonomy (NCBI): domain Eukaryota; kingdom Viridiplantae; phylum Streptophyta; class Magnoliopsida; order Poales; family Poaceae; genus Triticum; species Triticum urartu. The sequence continues at coordinate 262,019,517 of NC_053024.1, forward strand.
ATCTCGGGTCGAGATCCTCTCATAGTGGTGGAGCGTTGTAACGCCCCGAGACCGTTGCGCCAGGTGTCTTCCAGTTATTCGCTGTTGTTGCCTTGCCATTTGTTTGCATGTCATGCATTTCATATCATGTCATCATGTGCATCGCATTTGCATATGTGTTCGTCTCATGCATCCGAGCATTTTCCCCGTTGTCTGTTTTGCGATCCGACACTCCTACATTTTCCGGCGCCCCCTTTTGCCTCTTTTCGTGAGCGGGTGTCAAACATTCTCGGATTGGACTGAGATTTTCCAAGTGGCCTTGGTTCACCACCGGTAGACCGCCTGTCAAGTTTCGTGCCATTTGGAGTCTGTTTGATAGTCCAACGGTTAACCAGGGAACCATAAAGGCCTCGTGTGTGTTGCAGCCCAACACCCCTCCAAAGTGGACCAATAACCCATCCAAACCCCCTCCTTCCTCTCAGATGTTTGATCACGATCGTGTGGCCGAAAACCGCACCTTATTTGGACTCTCCTAGCTCCCTCTACCTATATATATGTCCTCTCCCCCGAAAAATTCGTGGTTGAACCCTAACCTCCTCCTCCGTGCGTCAGGACGCGTCCGCGCCACGCCCATCCACCTCACTCCGACCAATCGGGTCGTGCCACATCAGCCTCACCACCGCCCGCGTCCAACCGTGCCTCGCCACTTGTCCCGCCGTCCTCCCGCCGCCGCACCGGCCGCCGCGGCCCATCGCGGGCCCGCCCGGCCCGGATCTCCCCCGCCGCCTCCCGCGGGCTCCAGCGCCCCGTGGAGCCGCGCGCCGCCCGCCGCCGGCGTGCTCCGCCGCCGCAGTGCGCCACCCACCGCCGCCTGCCTCCGCGCCCCGCGCCGCCAACCTCGCCGGAGCTCCTGCTCGTGCCAACGGAGTCGAGCCGCCTGCAGAAGCTTCGCCGGAGCGCGCCCCTCGGTCCGGCCGGATCTGGCCCGCGTCGTCCCCGAGCTCCTCCGTCATCCCGCGCCCCTCGCCAGCCTCCCCCTCGCCGGAGAGCTCGCCGGAGCTCTCACCGGCGCTGGATCTGGAGGTGGACCAGATCCACCAGGCCACCGAACCAAACGTCGCGCCCATGTCCTGGATCTCCTCGTCCCGCACGTCTCCGTCCCGAGTTGACTTTTTCGGAGGTTGATTTTCTCCAAGTCCCCAGATCTGTGATGTTTTTAGGCCATGTTCATCGCATCATAACTTCATCATCGTAGCTCCATTTCATGCGCATGATATATCAAAATGTTCATGTGGATGTGCTCTTCATTTTGTTCCATTGTGCCATGCTTGTTTGAGTCCATCTTGATGCCCTAATAGTTGATGCAAGAGTGCTATAAAATTTTAGGTGCTGATTCTTAGCAGGTCTTGAGCATTTGTCATTTTTGCCATGATTATTGTGTTCTGCATATGGGCTTGAGCCCTACATGTGTTTTGGGCTATGCCATGCCATCTTTACAGGGGTGTATTCCATGTATTTTTTGTGATCAATGTGGTGACTAGCACAAGCATGCAAAGTAGCTCTCGTGATATTGCTGATTTCAGGGACTTAGAATTTCACCAAGTCTTTGCTCTGCTGTTATTTTTATGCCATGTATTCATGTTGCTACAGAGAGATCCATGCTTCTTTTGAGTATGTTCAGTAAGGATGATTTGGACATATGGTTATTCTCTATCCATCCATGTCCCTGTTTGCATTTATGGAGTGACCTAGCATGACTCAATCTTGCGCTACTTTTGCTATAAAATGTTCCTGGCAGATTGTTTACGTATTAATCAATTTTGCCAAGGTTGTTGTAGTTGATCCATGCATGCTATGAGATTGTTCTTGCCATGGTTAGCTTCTTGATCATGTCTTCTTGTTGGTAGTAAGTTTAGTTTGTCATGCAATGCCTTGTGTTGAGTGCATCGAGCTCGCAAACATGCCTTCATAATTCTGTTTATGTCATGTCCAGTTTTCTGCGAAGTCTGAATATGTTAACGAAACTTGCTATGTTTACATGGGTGCCATCATATCTTCTGATCCTTTTTGGCTTATGGTCAGTAAGGGACTTTTGTTATATGCTTTGAGTAGATTCATGACATGCCTTTGTTTGCTATGTTCTGTTCCTATAGAATGTTGTTATCTTTCTCTAAACATTGCTTCCTGATGTTAATTCCTGACATATTAGTATTTTCACTAAGTCTGTGATGCTGATATCTTTTGCACTTTTGCCATGCTTGTTTGAACCTGCTCTTGTGTGATTTAGCCGTAGCTCAGTGTTCATCTTTTGTCAAGCATTTTGAGTAGATCACTGCCATGTGCTTTGTTGCTATTGGGGTGCAGTAGCTGAGTTTCTTGTTGCATTCTAGATGGCATCATGCTGTTTATCGCAGAATTGTGCCATTCTTGTTTTGCTTGCCATTTGCAAACCGTGCATCCGTTTCCGGAGATCTTTATATCGATTTCGACCAAAATCAACTCATCTTTCCAGAGGCACTCTTGGTTTTCCAAGTTGAGGCCTGGTTCAATATTTTCCTTCCGGAGCACGCATATGCATTGCATATCACATCCCGCACATCATGCCATGTTTTGCATCATGTTGCTTGCGCATTGCACCGTGATTGATTGTTGGTCCTTTTGCTTGTGTTCTTGCTTTGGGTAGAGCCAGGAGACGAGTACGTGTTCGAGGAACCCGTTGAGTACGCTTACGAGGATCAAGCTTTCGTCAACTCGGAGAACTTTGCAGGCAAGATTACCATACCCTCGAAATCACTTCTATCTTTGCTGGCTAGTTGTTCGCTCTATTGCTATGCCGCGATACCTACCACTTGCTTTATCATGCCTCCCATATTGCCATGTCAAGCCTCTAACCCACCTTTCCTAGCAAACCATTGTTTGGCTATGTTACCGCTTTTGCTCAGCCCCTCTTATAGCATTGTTAGTTGCAGGTGAAGATGAAGTTTGTTCCATGTTGGAACATGGATACGTTGGGATATCACAATATCTCTTATTTTAAATTAATGCATATATATACTTGGTAAAGGGTGGAAGGCTCGGCCTTATGCCTGGTGTTTTGTTCCACTCTTGTCGCCCTAGTTTCTGTCATACCGGTGTTATGTTCCTTGATTTTGTGTTCCTTACACGGTTGGGTGTTATGGGAACCCCTTGACAGTTCGCTTTGAATAAAACTCCTCTAGCAAGGCCCAACCTTGATTTTACATTTGCCTCACCTAGCCTTTTTCCCTTGAGTTTCCGGAGCCCGAGGGTCATCTTTATTTTAACCCCCCCCCCCCCGGCCAGTGCTTCTCTAAGTGTTCGTCCAACCTGAGCAATGTCCAGCGCCCCCTGGGCAACCAGGGTCTATGCCAACCCGACGTCTGGCTCATCCAGTGTGCCCTGAGAACGAGATATGTGCAGCTCCTATTGGGATTTGTCTGCACATCCGGGCGGCTTTGCTATTCTTGTTTTACCATTATCGAAATGTCTTGTAACCGGGATTCCGAGTCTGATCGGGTCTTCCTGGGAGAAGGAATATCCTTCGTTGACCGTGACAGCTTGTGATGGGCTAAGTTGGGACACCCCTGCAGGGTTTGATCTTTCGAAAGTCATGCCCGCGGTTATGGGCAGATGGGAATTTGTTAATGTCCGGTTGTAGAGAACTTGACACTTAACTTAATTTAAAATGCATCAACCGCGTGTGTAGCCATGATGGTCTCTTCTCGGCGGGGTCCGGGAAGTGAACACGGTTCTTGAGTTATGTTTGAACGTAAGTAGTTTCAGGATCACTTCTTGATCACTTCTAGTTCACGACCGTGCTTTACTTCTCTTCTGGCTCTCATTTGCGTAAGTTAGCCACCATATATGCTAGTGCTTGCTGCAGCTCCACCTCACTACCTTTTCCAACCCATAAGCTTAAATAGTCTTGATCGCGAGGGTGTGAGATTGCTGAGTCCCCGTGACTCACAGATACTTCCAAAACAGTTGCAGGTGCCGATGATGCCCGTGCAGGTGAAGCAACCCAGCTCAAGTGGGAGCTCGTTGAAGATCGTGTTCGTTGTGTTGTTTTGTTTCCAGTTGATCAGTAGTGGAGCCCAGTCGGGGCGATCGGGGATCTAGCATTAGGGGTTGTCTTCTTGTATTTTGGTTCCGTAGTCGGACCTTGATTGTATTCTGGATGATGTAATGCTGTATTTATGTATTGTGTGAAGTGGCGATTGTAAGCCAACTCTTTATCTCTTTCTTACTCAATACATGGGATGTGTAAAGATTACCCCTCTTGCGACATGCCTACAATGCGGTTATGCCTCTAAGTCGTGCTCTGACACGTGGGAGATATAGCCGCATCGTGGGGAAGAAATACTAGAGCTACAAGAATTCCCACCTATGAAACTCCCGAAACTTTCCGGTTATGCAATCGGGTGTTGGGGATACAGGGGAAGCATAATATCTCACCCAAAACTAGCAAATCCTACATCCAGTTGTATCCATCCTTCAACACATAACCAAGAAACCTTCGGAAATCATTTACCTCAACCTTCGAAAAGCATCCGTTAGACGAGTTATGGCAATACTCTCGAACTCCCGCCCCAGTACTGGGTGGCGTCGAGGTTATCTCACCAACAACTGCATAAAGGAGATTTTCGATGTCGGTGAAACTCAGGTATTCCAGAACTGCAACGATAAAATTCTGACGACAACACCTCGGAGCTCAACTCCCCGGGACACTGCCACAACCCCTAAATGTCAGGAGGCACCAAGAACAATGTTCTCGTCACAAAACCATCGGAACGATTCCAAGATACCAGCGTGATCCTAAAGAAAATTCGTGAAATTTGAGAAGAGAAGAGTTAAAACTCTATGTCAGGAGGCCTCACCAGAGCGACGAAGGGACTGAGGAGGAAAAATAATCCTACTCTCCGATATATATAATCCTAAAAGACTCAAAACATTTTTCTAGACTCAACAACGCCAGCGATTCAATCAAGCAGGGGGCTCCTAAGTCGGGCAAGGCTCTGATTACCAACTTGTAACACCTACAATGCGGTTATGCCTCTAAGTCGTGCTCCGACACGTGGGAGATATAGCCGCATTGTGGGTGTTACACCTTGACCACGGCATTGCGACCTAGCATACCAGCGGTGGCTAAGCCTCGCTCGAGGGTCGGGACCTGAGGACGCAGAGCATTTAGATGAACGAGGAAAGGGGAGGCTGGCGTGAGCCCTACCTAGTAGCACCACCGCTAAAGCAAAAATCAGGCATCGCACAAGGGGATCACCTTAGGCTTGCCAAAAGATAAGTCACCCATGCATGACGGCGTGTATCTCTCCGCCGATGTTCTCCACTCTCATAAACTCACTCCGGCAACGCTTCTTCCCTTTTCGGCCTCCATGGAGCTGCTTGCACACCAAAGGGGACCTCTTGAGCATCACGCCTCAGGAGCTCTTACCGGACCTCGGGGCGCTCACCTCCTGGCCATGACCATGGCATCGTGACCTGGCATACCAGCGACGACCGAAGCCTGCCTGGGGACTGGGACCTACCAGTCTAGAGTGCTAAGCTACCACGAGAACGAACAGGTGGAACAATGCCGAAGCAGGACACACAGCTACAACCATTTACTCGGACTAATAAACTTAAGAGCCAAAGCATTACAAGGTTTTTTACATGCCCCGCGGGGGTTTGCCTCGATTCCTCGTAGGGAACAAAAGAAGAAAAACTTCAAGGAGTCCTGGCTACGAGCAACACCGTCGACACCATCATCAACAGTGAGCCACGCGAGGCCGGCGCCAACCCCATCCAGATCATCGTCGACGTCGAGCGGATGCCGCTGCCGCGCTCCGGGCACGGTGAGAGCTCGGAGGCACGTAGTTGTCGTCGCTTGACTCCGGAGACTCGCTAGGCTCCGGAGAGTCGTTGGACCCCCAGGAGTCGTCGTTGCTGCTGGAGGAGCTGTCGGCAGGACCGGAAGCAGGCTCAGTGCCCGCTGCCGCGCCATGCTGTCGGCTTCCCTCGAGGCAGCACTCCAGGCGGTGGCCTTCCTCATCGAAGACCTTGAAGAACAGCGTGGAAGCGCCATCGTACTCGAAGTGAATGGCGAGGGCCCCGTCTGCGCGGCAGGCACGGGCAACCTGGCCCCATCCTTGGGTCATGAAGATGCCGCCTAGAGGGATGGCCTCGACTTCCGCCCCCGTGGCTAGGCTGCAGCACCTCACGTGCTGCAGCCACAACTCAAGCGGCCCCCTCGGCGGCATCTCCTCAGTGAAGAACCACGGGAACCGAATCCAAGTGCGCGGCGGCATTGCTGCCCATATCACGAACTCACGCGAGGAGCCCTCCGCGTGGGTTCGCGGGCCGGCCGGCCAGGCAGCCTCAGCCTGGCCACTGTGGCCATGGCCCGCGCGGTGTTGGGCGTTGCCGCCCTCTCCGGGGCCCTGTGCTCGGGTGTACAGAGGGAGCGGGAAGTCAAGCGGTGGTCGCTCGTACCAGGGCCACGTCACCTCCTGTCTCTCCCCGACATCGTGAGGGCGGCTGAACCTTTTCTTCGGTGGAAGTGGTTCAGGCTCCTCCCAAGGGGCCTTTCCCTTTTCCGCCACAGAGAACCTCCTGGTCGGTGCCATGAGAGCTACAGCAAGATGGAGGGACAAGGAGGAATAAGAAGCGGACTGCAAGAAGACATAAATGAGCAAAGGGGGCTCCGCCCCTCCCCTCATTTATAGCCAGAAGGAGGCCAACCGTCGGCCTCCATGATCGCACATAATGATGATTTTTCTCTGCATGCAGTAGAGTATCGTCAAGTCAAATGGTTGCCGAGGCCGCATGGGGAAGCGGAAGCACCCACATCCCATTAGTCGCCACACGTCGACCAAGGCCGCAGGAGGTTGGGGCCCACGGCGCTCTGCCCTTGCCCTTTGGCTTTGCCTCAAAGCCAAGTTTGAGCGCGCCTTGGGCCCGGGGGCTACTGTCGGCATCCTGGGAACGGGGGTACCCAAACTTTCCTGCCTGCGACCCACGACGTGGCTCCATCGACGGCCTGGTACGGCCCAGCTTCAGCAACAGAAATCCAAGACCCTCGCGAGGGGCCAAGCCTCGTGAGGCAGATGACACCAAGACCTCCCTAGGGGGTGGCCTCACTAGGCTAGCTCCCGAGGAGCGGAGATATCAAGGCAAGGTGCACCTCGCGAGGTTCACATGACGTGAGCCATGAAGACCAAGGTCAGGCGGGCGCCAGCGGGCGCAGTGTACCAGTTTCCTCTTTGGTACTAAGGAGGCAAGCGTAGGCGCGGAGTCTCGAGGAATCAAGCAAAGGTTTACATATCGGTGCAACAAGAACAAGACCACCAGGACGGCAGGACGGAGGTCATCGCGGAGCCCACCATAGCGTCACCACCAGAGCCTTTTGCAGGCGAAGACTACTTTTGTCAGGATAGCTTGTACTAGTTGTCCCCCTTCAAATTTGGTCGTTGTGGATCCCATCCCACCTACATTTGGGAAGAGGACCAAGGCCACTATAAATAGGACTTAGCCACCACCATAGAAAGTGAGATCATTCAGATCATCCTCTCACCCACTAGCTCATCGAGCTCAAGAACACCTCACCTCCTGAGGCTGTTCCACCACTGTACTAGTTCATCCTCAGCCCCTCGAGGCAATCCACCACAAAGCTGGAGTAGGGTATTACACCGCAAGGTGGCCTGAACCAGGATAAACCGTTGTGTCTCTTGTCCCTTGGGTTCGTCGAGCTAGGCCATGGAATCATTGAGCAGGCAGACTAGGAAGGGAGAGTTCTTCGCACGCACCCCGGTGTTCAAACCTCTCAAGGGTCTGTGGAACCCTGAATCCGACAAAGTGTGCCTGAAGCTTTTGAAGTCTATTAACCAACTATTACTGCATGAGGATTACAATGTTTATATGAGGCTAATGATTGCATAGTTTCTTTTGTTGTAGTAGGTTTGTGTGAATCCCTCTGTAGTTCATTATGCTCCCTAACACTCTTTTGAAACATGGCACACAATGTTCCACCTAGTTAATATGAGCTACAGAATGGCTAACTGCTTGCTTACTTATACACAAGATATATATAAATTTGTGACATGTATGTGTTTTGGATTTGGCCCCAACATCAATGCTCTGTTGGTGAGCTACGAGGAGATCTTTGTACCCGGGCTGCACATACTACCATTTTATAATTATTAAAATATCACCTGCTTATGCTTCATGATGTGTACATTATCGTTAGTCATGTTTTTCCATGTACAAGATAGTTTGTCTTGCTCGCTTCACTATTGTAACTATATTTTTTCCCTAGTCATGTGTACTTACAGAAACATTTCAGGATGAAGTGACATCAACACAACGATCTTAGAGTAGTGCGGCATGGCCGTTACCATATGATTATGGATTGGAATTGGAATGTGCTGATGTTCTAGAGCATCAACTAGAGGTGGCAAGACAACGTGCATATGAGTCTCAACATGTAATGAACACATTGAGACTGGAGGTGCAGATATCAGATGCATGAGTCAAAAAATGAAACAAGACACTGAGGTAACCACAAAGGAGTTGGAGATTTTGCAGATTGGAATTTATGCTATCTGAATCTGGCCAATCCTATTTTCTATAGGTATTATAGTTCAAATGGTAAGTTTTGTTGATGTGCGTCCATGATGTATGAGCTTTATTTGCCCAGTGTATGTAATTTGTTGTTTGTGTATGCTTTATTATCACTGATGGCGAACTATGATGCCCAATGGATGTAATATGTTATAATTTTTTATTGTATAGTGTAGGATTATTCTTTGTTTTTATGCTTTAATCTCTTTATTGTATGGTGTAGGTATTTTAGAGGATATGGTGTAGAGTAGGATAATTCTTTGTATATGCTATTGTTTAAACGGGGCCCAACACGCCCTAACATCACCTTGGCGCCATCTGAGCGAACAAACATGGGTAGTCGAAGCGGGCCTTAATTGGGCTTGTCAACTAATTAGTTAATGCATGCTAATCTATGTGGGCTCATAATGGCCCAGATGGCCCAATCAACTAGGCCCGTTAGAAATAGTAGATTTTGTCCTCGGATGTTGGCTCATCGTAAAAAGGGCTCTTACTAGGTCGTTAACAGGTCGAAAGCTCGATAGGGCCGCAGTGATGGAGATGGCTTGCGGGCCTCTAGCATGCCAAAATAAGCATCAGTTTTGTCTCAGCCCATTCCCATGTCGGGCCATAAAGAGGCCTAAAGCATTCTGGGCCAAAAGGGGCCCAATGTACAACATAGACTTTTAACAGGCCGAAAGTCGGGTCAGGCTGGAATTGTGTCGTGGAGAATGTGGGCCATTAATGGACCCAAAGTCAGGTGGGACCGTCAAAGGCTCAACTGTTGTGTGGGCCGTTAATAGACTGAAAGACAAAACGGGCTAGAAATTGACCCAAGTACCGAATGGGCTGACAAAAGGCCGAAAGACATACCTATGGGGATATTGGCCCATCTCTTTAATGGGCTGCTAACTGGCCGAAAGAACTCGGGCCGCAATTGATCCCAAATACATAGGGTTGTTAACAGGCTCGAACTGACGATGGCCCGGGATGGTGTCAAATCTATAATGGGCCTTTGACGGGCCGATTTTGCGTAAATTGTATGGGTTGTGGTTGTGAATGGGCCAGACGCGAGCAGAACGGTAATGGGTTGGCCCACTTATTTTGACAGGCCTGACCTTTTAACCCAACTGCGCCACTGTTGGGCCTTGCCACATGTCGACGTATCATAGGCTCTCCTGTGCATTGGACGGCTGACATCTGTCGCGGCGGAGAGCTGACACGTGGTTCCTTCGGCCAATGAGAATTTTACACGTGGAAAATCGCCATTGGTTCGTGCTGTTATCAGGTTATCGGATCCAAAACCGGACCTGATAGCTTAATAGTGACCCGTTACGGTGGATGCCACGTGTTGGTTACCCTTGACGAAACCACTTCCATGACGCGCCGATTATCATCATGGAAGTGGACACTTCCGTGATGATAATTTAAGTATTGTAATGGAACACTTCTACGATAGCACAGGTATGACTATCTTGATTCTGTCATAAAATCGTCATGGATGTACATGCATGACAGAAAACGTAACCTACTATGACAAACATGTAGCATCACGGAAGTGTTTTTTTGGAGTGTAGATGAACACACATGGCAACTATTACTGCTTGCATGCGGCAAATATAGTGTTCTATACATTAAAATTTCTAAATATTGTCCACATTGCAACTGCAAAACTTTTGCAACTTGGCAAATACACTAGTGACCACATGGTATTTTCTATATATGACCGTACTTTAGTTTTTGCGTACTTCACATAGCAAGTATAGTAATTCATACATGGAAAATGTGGTACCCCTCACACGGGAATTTCTGTATTACATAGATGGCAACTATTTTTCTACAATTCATTGATGGAGAATACAATACCTCTCACATGGTAGCAACAGTAGTATGTATATGGAATTATTTTTTTTGAGAATGCATATAATGCAAATAGAGTAGCTCTCCCATGGCAGTTGTAGTAGTAGATACATGGAAAAATATCTTTTGTGAGACATCACCAATACTGTTGACATGCCTACCACATCACCGTCCGCTTTGCAAAATTGTCACTAACCACAAACCTAGCAGCTTCCATAGTTGCCTACGGGTCCCAACCTCCTTTCCTTGGCTTCTTGTGCTTTGCTTGAGTTTCTAACCCTGACTTTTATCTCACCTCCTTTGGGCGCCCTTTGGTGACGGAGCGTGGTGAGTTCCTGACTTGTGTTTGTGTGTTTGATGCTCTAGACCCTAATTCTGAGTTTTTAGAGGATGGCCTTGTGGACGTAGGCGCACTAGAACTGCGTGAGAATCTGTGTAAGACCTCCTCGGCCATCCTTTGTTTGATCCCATAAAGCTCTCTTTTTAGGGCATTTTTGTGTTTATCTGCTACTCTGGCCATCTCATCGCTCTTGCATGTGTCGTCTATTAGTTTAGCATAGTCCTTAGTCAAGACTGTGTGCCTCACGGAGTCCATGGTTGCCTCTCGTCTGTTCTCATGCACGGCCAAGACTGCATTCGATGTGTGTGGCCCTAAGGCCTCGTCAGCGTCTCAAGTCCATCGTTATCGTATGAAATGGCAGGGAAATGCTTTACCGCATGCACATCCATAACTCTAAGTATGTAGCAGCACACGATCCCATCCCGTTCATACTTGCAGCATTCGCAATAGTACTCATCATCCTTTATGTTGGCCCTCACATAGTAGTTTATTCCTTTGTCTGGATCCTCTGGTTCTCAATCAGACATTTCCCTGAGAGTACACACCTTGTATGTCCATTTGTCAATCTGATAAGCAGCATATGAGGAGGACAGTTTTATTTCTTCCTGGAACCTGCATGTTTTGTGGTCATTACTTTCTTTTTTATATATTTTTATAGTAGGCCACAAATGGCAACCATAGTAAATTCAACACGGCAAACAAAGCGTAAAACAGATGGCAAATATGGTTGTTTCCACATGGCAATTGTAGTTCATTTTATATGGCAGGCAAAGTGTGACCCACATGGCAACTGTTCTGGTATCTTACATTTTTTGCACATGTCAAACTAGCAATTGTACATGGCATATTATAGTAGGTCAAACCTGGCAATTATAGTAAACTCGACATGGAAAACAAAGTGTGGTACACATGGCAATTATGGTTGTTTCAACATGGCAACTGTAGCAAATTTTCACATGGCAAACATAATTTATTCTACATGGCAATTTTCTTGCATTCCACATGGCAATTACAGTACATTCCACATGGCAACTACAGTACATTCAAGATGGCAAACAAAGTGCAAAACACAGGGTAACTATGATTTGTTCTCCAATTGGCAACTGTAGTTCATTTTCAGCATGCATACATAGTTCAATCTATATGGCAGCTACATTCCATTACACATGGCAAACATATTTGTTATTTGTGTTACTTTGCAAAACATAGCATGTACCATGGTTCTTGCTTTTTCCTAGCCCTTTTTTTAATAAGTATGATGGTGAATGCATTCTGCAATACACGTCAACTACTTTTGTACGCGCATACACTTACCTGAAAAAGATTTTGTTCGTGTATATTTTGCTCATCTGCCTCTCCATCGGTTTGTACGTCAGGAAATTAGGTTGCTTAAGTGTTGTGTTCGCTTCTTGCTGCAGCTCCGCAACCAGTATTTTTTGCTGCAAAGCTATATGTTGCTTGGCAAACTGTAGCAATGAGTTGCCAGGGCTCACGTAACGCTTCAAAACAGCATTGAAACCTTCAATGTGTTGCATAGTTTGTAGAAATAGAAGCAGTGCATAAAGAAGGATGGCACCCAGTACTTCCGCTTCTCCCACTGGCTTTGAAGGGTTTCGTTGTCTTGAACTTGGTATTTTTTAATCATGGCCATCCAGCTCCATTCAAACTCTTCCACTGTCAAGTTGTAGTCCACACACAACTCGAATGCCTTATGTAGATCTTGACGGTCAGCAAAGAACGGTCTCAAAGTCTCTTCTGCCTTCCTTATAATATGCCACATGCAGTGCCTATGCACTGCAAGGGGAAATACTTCCTTGATGCCTCCACCAATGCTAAAGTCTTGGTCCGTTATTATGTTCATTGGAGCAAGTCCATCCATGCACTCCAAGAAGGTTTTGAACAGCTACATGTAGCCATCATTGTCTTCGTTCCATACAAGGCTACAACCAAATTGCAAGGACTTGTTGTGGTTGTTTATGCCTATGAATGGAGCACATGGCATCTTGTACATATTCATGAGATATCTCGCGTCGAAAGAAATGCAGTCACGAAAATGTTTGTAGGCTCCCCGCGCTGCACCATCCACTCAGTACATGTTTTTGACACGGTCCTCGTCGTCGAGTCTTATTCTGTAGAAGAAATAGGGATCCTCCTTCTCTTTCTCTTTGAAGTAGGCAATGTTGTCTTCTACGTCAGCTAACTTGCTTTCTCTGCGATACTTTGCCTTCAGGTATGTGAGATCTGCTGGTAGGTAGGGCAAGCTACTCATTTTTTCATCTTTGCTATGGATGAGGGACAGTATCTAGACCATTCTTGCAGTATTGACATTGGAATCATGCAGCAATTTTATAAACTGCTTCTCCTAGGGGTTGAATCCTCAGTGGGCGCTCAGAAATTTTACCAGGTCAAACGTCTTAATCATCTCATAATTGTGATCGTCGACAAACTCTTTGACAATGCACCAAGCTCCTTCCATGTTGAGCCTCATTCTGGCACGGCATCCCGTCTTCAAAACGACGCCTCTTCTGCGATCTGGTACGACTGGCCCATCAGCCTTGGATTTCTTATTCTTTATCGCCTTGTAGCATCTCAGCTCACCTCTATTGTACTCCCCGGTTGTTTCTAGTTTCCTATGGTATTCCGTGTTTACCGTGAAGCCATTGAATTTTGCATTACTCTGATACTCCCTCCATTTTTATATACAAGGCCATAATCAAAATTACAATTTGCAACTATACAAGGCCACAAACACTAATCGAGACAAAATTGATGGTGTTTGTCTCGTACTAGCAAAGGAGGACATTAATTATCCCTTGCATGTGCCTCATTAATCAACCAAAAGGAGTGAGAGCATTGCCTTGTTGTAGGTGGGACAGAAAAATATGCATTAATTAACACGACAAACAAAGAGACAACCTAGCTTGCAATATTGACTTAAACACACATTTACTTTTGCCTTGGTACATGTAATGTGTGTTTGTGGCCTTGTATACAAAAATGGAGGTAGTAATATTTCTTGGCATCATCAAATGTACTAAATCTCTGACCAATGTACGGTGGTTGAGTTTGCATGAATTCTGATTGTCCCTCTTCTTCCTCTTCCTGCATTTCATCATCATTTTCCTCATTCACTTCTGTATTGGTGACGTTTCTTCTATTTGTACATTGCTCGTGCCGGTGCACATAGGCCTGTTGGTTGTCGTTATTGCAACGATGGCAAAGCCGTAACAGTGACTTATGTCTGCATTGTTCGTGCTTGGCTGGTTGGCCTGCTCGTGGAGCGACCCTCATGGGTGGTCTGAGGTACCCGTAGCAGACGTAGTTGGCACGTTGCTGAGTGTAGTTGAAGCTCCTGCATTTTTTTATCGAGAACGTGTGTAGTCAGTACTTTGAGTGGCAACTTTATATGATCCCCATGGCAACTATAGCTAATACAATATGGAAACTGCAGTTGATCCCTCAAGGCAACTACAGTTTCCCATGCATGTATGGTGTATATAATCATGCATGGCAACTGCAATCGTTCACCTATGGCAAATGCATTTGATCACATGTGTCAACTATAGTTGTTAAGACATGGCAAATGCATTTGAAAATTGATGGGAAATACAGTTTGAAACAGACATGGCAAATGCAGCTGATAAGTCATGGCAACTGCAATTGAAGAGGCATTTTTTGTAAATATAGTTGATAAGTGATGGCAAATGCAGTTGATCAGAGATGGCAAATGTAGTTTACCAGACATGGCAAATGCAGATGATCAGACATGGCAAATGAATTTGATACATGATGCCAAATGCAGTTTGATGTCAACTATAGTTTTTAAGGCACGGGAAATGCAGTTGATAATTCATGGCAAATGTAGCTTGAACAGACATGGCAAATGCAGTTGATAAGACATGGCAACTGTAGTTGAACAGATATTGTAAATGCAGTTGATAGGTGATGGCAATTTCAGTTGATCAGAGATGGCAACTGCAGTTTACCAGACATGGCAAATGCAGTTGATCAGACATGGAAAATGAATTTGACAAGTGATTGGCAAATGCAGTTGATAAGTTATGGCAACTTCAGTTGGTAAGTGATCAGTCATGTAGCAAATACTTTGTGAATATTTTTTGACATATTGTGCATGCGAGCAATTTTTCATGTCTCAGCTGCGTAAGATGTTGATGGCAGGACTCCCATTGTGAGTTGGTGCCATGTTCTACATGTCGTTCCTGCATTTTACAAAATTTGTAAGTTTGACAATTCATTATCCATGTTGCTCTTATCGTTTTTATGAGTTTAGATATATTTTTTTGGTCTACTTGTTATCGTCACGTTACTTTTTCGCATGATTTTTTGGTACACAATATCTTGATTCGCCGTCAGGTGGTCACCCGGACATGCGGGTGTTGAAGTGTTTGCCGGGACGGCAGGCGTGCGGGCTGGCTTGGTGAAACACCAGATAGATCATGCGGCATGCGGGTGTTGAAGTGTTTGCCGGGACGGCAGGCGTGCGGGCTGGCTTGGTGAAACACCAGACAGATCATGCGGCATGACCGACGCAGTTATTGGCGTCCAATAATTAACACATAAATCTTCCTCTTACCACGTAGATAACTTCAACATAATGCATCAATAGGGTGCAGAGTGCACCACACGGGCATGGCTAATTCTTCCCCACCAGTCCCCCGCACAAAAAAAAATATTCCCCTCCAGTCAAGAGGGTTGAAAAAAAGGACCATGTCACCGAAAAAATCAAGGAAAGATGCCGAAGCCGCTGCACCAAGATCCATTGATTGACACACCAACTGTTGAAATCCAAAAGGAGGCAACAGACCAGTCGCCAGCGTTCGGATCAAACATTGTCAAGATAAGGAGGCTAAAAAGACCTTATTCCAACGCATCATGGCCGTTACCAGGGAACGCTACCGTACTACTCCCTCTGTTCCGTATTACTTGTCACAGGTATGGATGTATCTAAATGTATTTTAGTTCTAGATACATCCATTTCTGCGACGAGTAATTTAGAACGGAGGGAGTAGAACTAAGAGAAACAGAAGATTCAGTTGTTTCAGAAATACTTGTACTACCTCCAATCCATATTAATTGTCCTGCTTTAGTCCAACTTTGTACTAAAGTTATACTAAATCAACGGCAACTGACATGGATCGAAGAGAGTACAGACAAACATAAATCCAACACCAACCAATTCACCAATAAAATTTATCCTTCAGTACCTTTTGTTATCAAAATATTTATTCAATTAAGCATTTAACTACAGGCCAACAGTTCATGTGCTGCCTCCAGTGCATCTCGCAATTTCAGCCAGAGTAAACTATGCACACAGCGCATGCTACTGGTAAATTTGTGCGAAATGGATCTATTTGTTCCATGGATCTTGAACATATGGAATACAGAAACTGAAGTACATGGTCAGCTTTAGAAATATTGCTTGACCCAAAATTACTGAAGTAAAAGTAAACTGCCAAACTCACTGGACAGATAGAGATATAAGAATCCAAACTGAAGGTGGTGATAAGAAAAGCTTATTGGGCAGGAGTAGGACTGGGGGGCGCCAGCTCTGGAGGGACCTCTCGAGTGACACTAAGCATGGAATCGTGTTCATCGCCCTCGTGAGCAAATTTCTTGTGCAGCACTTTCTCAAAATCAATCTTTTCCAAGGGTTTAGCATTCTCAACAGCATGTGCCTTGGCTAAGTTGGAATAGTTGGCAGCTGATTCCGCAATAAAAGCGATCTCCTCGTCTGTGAGCTTCCTCAGAAATTTTGCAGGGTTTCCACCCCATACCTAAATTGAACAGAGATAGTCAACAACAGAGCACTTGCTGAGATAAGATTATCAAACAAGAGTTATGAAGCATTTTTTTTTGTTTCATCCATGCATAAATGCATGGCATCAAAGTCACTGAAAAATGCAATTACCCCCAAAAAAAGCATCATGAAGCATGTCACAATATCTAGTAGTGTCAAAAGGGTTTTTTGTATCTAAGAAAATGGGGTCTTCTCTTAACACATGCTAATCCAGATTCAGACATACCTTATCATAAATAACCGGTAGTTAATTAAAACCAGATGAGCAAACGTGTCTGAGATGACCTAAATAAGAATCCAAACAATAGTGGTCAAGTAAAGCACAACCTCTCCACAAGGGATCCTCGTGTTCTGTCTTACAAGGGCTCCAGCAGCAACCATCCCATGCTTTTCCACAACAACACCATCTAACAGGGTAGCTCCCATACCAACAAAAGCTTCATCCTCAACAGTGCATCCTTGTAATACAGCACTATGCCCTGCGAAACAAAGTTTGGAATATATATGTTATCCGAATTATCAGTGAATATTTTACACGAGAATGAAGGTCCTAAATAGCAGATAACTGGTTGTTGTCAGATTGGTTTTGGCATTTCAGATAGTGAGCAAGATGAGAGGCAATGGTTGGTGTCAGATTGGTTTAAATTTCCAATACAAATGTTTATTGATGGTGCATATCCTCTAACAAATGTATGTCATGCTAACTCTACCAAGGTTTTACACAAAAGCTCATGAAGGGGCACATGGGGGCTTTGGCTATGGCATCAGGAATCAAGAAGGAGAAGATGTCTTAAGCTTTGCTCTAGCCTACGACATGATCGTAGCTAACACCCTCTTCAAAAAGAGAGAATCACATCTGGTGACTTTTAGTAGTGGCCAACACTCCAGCCAGATTGATTTCATCCTCTCGAGAAGAGAAGATAGGCGGGCGTGCCTAGATTGTAAGGTGATACCTGGAGAGAGTGTTGTCGCTCAGCATAAGCTGGTGGTTGCTGACTTCCGCTTTCGGATTCGTGTCCAAAGTCGCTAGAACAAAGTGGTGGAAGCTCAAGGGGGGGGTAGCTCGGGTGTTCAAGGAAAGGGTCATTAAGGAGGGCCCTTGGGAGGAAGGAGGGGATGCGAACAATGTGTGGATGAAGATGGCGACTTGCATCCGTAAGGTGGCCTCGAAGGAGTTTGGAGTGTCCAGGGGAAGGAGAAGCGAAGCTAAGGATACCTGGTGGTGGAATGATGATGTCCAGAAGGTGATTAAGGAGAAGAAAGATTGTTTCAGGCGCCTGTACCTGGATAGGAGTGCAGACAACATAGAGAAGTACAAGATGGCAAAGAAGGCCGCAAAGCGAGCTGTCGGTGAAGCAAGGGGTCGGGCGTATGAGGACCTCTACTGCCGGTTAGGCACGAAGGAAGGCGAAAGGGACATCTATAAGATGGCCAAGATCCGAGAGAGGAAGACGAGGGATGTTGGCCAAGTCAAATGCATTAAGGATGGAGCAGACCAACTCCTGGTGAAGGACGAGGAGATTAAGCATAGATGGCGGGAGTACTTCGACAAGTTGTTCAATGAGGAGAATGATAGTTCTACCATTGAACTGGACAACTCCTTTGATGAGACCAGCATGCGTTTTGTGCGGCGAATCCAGGAATCTGAGGTCAAGGAGGCTTTAAAAAGGATGAAAGGAGGCAAGGCGATGGGCCCTGATTGTATCCCCATTAAGGTGTGAAGAGGCCTTGGGGACATAGCGATAGTATGGCTAACCAAGCTTTTCAACCTCATTTTCCGGGCAAACAAGATGCCAGAAGAATGGAGATGGAGTATATTAGTACCAATCTTCAAGAAGAAGGGGGGTGTTCGGAGTTGTACTAATTAGTAATTACCGTGGAATTAAGTTGATGAGCCATACAATGAAGCTATGGGAGAGAGTCATTGAGCACCGCTTAAGAAGAATGACAAGTGTGACCAAAAATCAGTTTGGTTTCATGCCTGGGATGTCGGCCATGGAAGCCATTTTCTTGGTACGACAACTTATGGAGATACAGGGAGCAAAAGAAGGACTTGCATATGGTGTTCATTGACTTGGAGAAGGCCTATGGAGACAAACAAAGTCCAAGCAAAGTACACTACCCTCATCAAGGACATGTACGTTAATGTTGTGACAAGTATTCGAACAAATGATGTCGACACTGATGACTTCCCGATTAAAATAGGACTGCATCAGGGGTCAGCTTTGAGCCCTTATCTTTTTGCCTTGGTGATGGATGAGGTCACAAGAGATATACAACAAGATATCCCATGGTGTATGCTCTTTGCGGATGATGTGGTGCTAGTTGATGATAATCAGACGGGGGTAAATAGGAAGTTAGAGTTATGGAGACAAACCTTGGAATTGAAAGGATTTAGGCTTAGTAGAACTAAAACCGAGTACATGATGTGCGGTTTCGGTACTACTAGGCGCGAGGAGGAGGAGGTTACCCTTGATGGGCATATGGGTCAATGCTGCAGAAGGATGGGGGTATTGATGAAGATGTGAACCATTGAATCAAAGTCGGATGGATGAAGTGGCGCCAAGCTTCTGGCATCCTCTATGATAAAAGAGTGCCACAAAAGCTAAAAGGCAAGTTCTACAGGACAGCGGTTCGACCCACAATGTTGTATGGCGCGGAGTGTTGGCCAACTAAAAGGCGACATGTTCAGCAATTAGGTGTGGCGAAGATGCGTATGTTGAGATGGATGTGTGGCCACACGAGGAAGGATCGAGTCCGGAATGATGGGGTAGCACCAATTGAAGAGAAGCTTGTTCAACATGGTCTGAGATGGTTTGGGCATATTTAGCGCAGGCCTCCAGAAGCTCCAGTGCATAGCGGACGGCTCAAGCATGCGGAGAATGTCAAGAGAGGTCGGGGTAGACCGAATTTGACATGGGAGGAGTCTGTAAAGAGAGATGTGAAGGATTGGAGTATCACCAAAGAACTAGCTATGGACAGGGGTGCGTGGAAGCTTGCTATCCATGTGCCCGAACCATGAATTGGTCGCAAGATCTTATGGGTTTCACCTCTAGCCTACCCCAACTTGTTTGGGATTAAAGGCTTTGTTGTTGTTGTTGATGTTGTTGCTCAATTGCTCAAACTTGTCTTCAAAATTATCTATACTATTGTGTTGGAACAAAAACAAGGTAGCGGAGTGATATCTGTCTGGTATGTTTGTTTCCAGTTTACTTACCATAGAATTAGGGCTCCAATAACAAAATATTTGTGGATATTGATGAAAAGTAGTACCCCGGAAAAGATCAATAGCAATTTTACTATACTAGACTTTGGTCTAAGCAGATAATGAACAATTGAACATCGTGAGGCTGTGGAATAAATCAGTGGTTAAAACAAGAACCAGAAGGTAAATCTATTTTTACCTACTGTGACATTGTCGCCAATGATAGTTGGAAAGACTTTGCCACTTAGATTAGATTTTGCCACATGCACAACAGAATTATCCTGTATATTGGTCCCAGATCCAACTTGAACGTTATTTGCATCACCTGTAACCAAGTATGTTAAGTAACTTGTAGGAAGCATGACTAACAACTGAAGTCACACACTCACAGTACAGTATGATACATAAGGATATAAATAAACTTGGGAACTACTAGTAAACAATACATAAAATAGAAAAGGTGTTTCCAGCTGTAGATATCAATTCCATGAAAACATTTTCTTCGCAAGAACAAAATTCCATGAAAATATTTGCTTCATGGTAAAGAACATCTTTACTGGTGTCTTGCATCAGCCAGTCAAAGCTTATTTCTTCTCCGGCAGGCACACCTGTCAGTGCACTGCCTGTAACGAAGAGCAAGAACAAAATGCACTAATCAGTTTTCAGTTGTGAGACCCCTTGAGGATAAGTGAGAGCACTAATCTCCCTCACCAATCCCATTCTAATCGATATCCTCTATCATCTCAAGATAAGAGCACAGTGCCTAGGCTGATCTCTGCAGAGTTATGACAGGTGATGCATACCTATGGTGGTGCTGCTACAGCGTGTAGGGTACAACAGTCTGGGCAGCCTCCGACAGAGTGGTATGTCAGTGTTCTTATTTTTTCTATGTGATGCTCACAGTGGTGTTACTTAAACCAGAGTATCAAGTGCATCGCTCCACTAGCCACATATGCTGGACAGGAACAGACGTATCCTACGACGAAGGTGGGGAGGTATTATTCTCCGTAAAACATCGCTGCGGCGTGTCTCCCCATCTTTCAGATGCTGCGACTGTGCTATGTGAGATTTTTTGTTCATCCGCCCATTACTTTCTTGCAGTGAGCACTAGAACTAGTGTTATTCCTATCCATGGTCTTCAATTCTTAGTTAGATCTTACTTGTACATGTTTAAAAATTCCCAAAAGTGTTAACGATTTGTCATCCTGCTGAAAATTTCTTAGTTGTTGTGTTAGTAGCTGTGAACATAAATTATTGTAGTGCTACCGCCCCCTGCTAGTTAGATGCACACGCATTCATCTAACTAGTGATAGCCACGGTGACATTCTAGTAAAGAACTCAAGTGTTTTATTAAGCTACCAGCACGAGGGAAATGATTCGGAAGATAACAGATCATATAGCAGCTTTATTAACTACTTCCTCAGTCTGGGTTTATAAGCCCCCTTGTATTGGGGTCAAAATTTGACCATAGAATTGACTACCAAAATCAATGGTCAACATAACACCTATTCCCCGCATTTATTGCCCAGCCAATTAATCAGGCCGTCAGACCGAGTAATCCAGGGAGCAGCGATTAATTGGGCTGCTGTGCATATCTGCAGTCGCCCCACATCTTAGGGCTAGGGAAATTGCGGCTCCAGCTCCCCTCTCCGGCTCACAAATCAAGCAGCCGCTGGCCAGCCCCCCCACCCCCCCCCCCCCCCCCCCCCCCCCCCCCCCCCCCCCCCCCCCCCCCCCACCACCACCTCCTCCCCACCCCAAACGAGCGCCCCGACCTTCAGCAGCTCGAGCTCACCTCCCCCACCCAACCAGCCGGCGGCACTGCCCCTCACCTCGGACGCTGCTGTCTCTGCTGCAGTACTGCAGCCAAAGCCAATGAAGGTCACCTTCACCTCCACCGTTGCACTGTCCATGGCGTCCAGCAGCAAGGTATGTTGCTGCTCCTCCCACCTAAAAAGCACGGACATGGGGACGGAAAGACGAGGATACGCACATACGGGGACACGGGATACGGCATTTTTCGAAAACAGCCATTCGGGGATACGGCAGGGTATATCAATATATAGAAAAAAATAACAGCATGTAATAAAGATTTAATGATAATTTTTTATCAGAGATTTTGTACTGGATATATGTTTTTTGTAAAGGAATTACTGGATATATGTTGCCTCATTTCTATTGATAGAAGACTTTGGGGCAGCCCATAGTCCCATACGAACCCTCCACTCAGACCCATGTAGCTCTCCACTCAGAGCCCATATAAGGTCCAGTTCCTGAAACCCTAGACTAGTCAGCTCCTTTAGCCCTTCTCTTCTTGTTTCCTCCAGCCGCCTGAGAGCTGCAGAGAGCAGAAAAAAGATTGCGCCGCCACTTATATCTTCTTCCTCGCTGCTGGCTGCAGTCCCCATCTTTCTCCCTGCCCGGTCCTTCTTCCTTGTCCTCGAACGCCTTGCCATCTTCCTCTCTGCTGGATGGACGTTCTTCGTCGGGGGAAGAGCGAGCCGGCGACCAGAGAAGCGAGTCCAGGCGGCTGCAGCCTCAAGCCTAGGCTGCGGCAGCGAGGCTGGCTCCCGAGTCCCCACCGTGTCCACACCGTATCTGCCGTATCCAGATTTCTTTCCGCCTTTTTTTAATTAGGAAAAGATGGGATACTGCGGGATACGTGTATCCCGGCGTATCCGCGTGTGTCCCCGTATCCCCCAGTACTAGGACGGCAATTCGGCAGTTTCTGCCGTATCCATGCTTTGTAGCCTCCCACCACTTTGAGGTGTTGCTAGTTTGCTGCAGAAATTGAGTTGTTGCTATTCCTCACTGCTCTGCTTGCATGTACAGGCAATGTTGTCAGGTCATATATAAATGAGCTTGCTGATTTATGCTCCATGTTGCTGGCTTGCTGCTGCTGTTGCTATTCTATAATCTATATAGATGTGCAAGTCATATATTTATTTGCATGTAGATCTGTAGATTGGCATGTGTACTGATATGTATGTAGAACAACATATAGATGTATTCTTATTTTACATACTTGTAGATTGGTATGTGTACTGATATGTATGCAACATTCATTTTTGTAGCAATCTATGGTTGCTTCAACTGCAGCAAGTGCTCCAACATTTAAAAGAAAATTTCAGATGACATGGGGCGGAAGTTTGGAGTCTTGTATGATCCTGATGATCTACAGAGGGTGAAATGCAGGTTGTGTGGAAAGGAGATCAGTATTAGGATAAGCAGATTGAAGCAACATGTTGGTCAAGTGAAACGTCAAGTAAAAAGTTGCATGGTGGTGAAGCAGCACAAGGTTGTGGAGGAGCAACTCCACCTTGCTGCTACAAAGTGTACAGCACTAGAGTTGAAGGAACTACTTCAACGTGTTGCGCTAGATATCATTCTAGAGGCGAATGTAGGCCAATATGGCAGCAGGAGTTCAATCCAGAACTCCTAGAGCACAAGATCTACTCCAAGATCTTAGATAAGAACACCAAGATATATTATAGATAGTGGGGGTACATCATCTGGGTACAAACTAGAGGTGACGACCTCTATTTATAGGGCTTTGGGTAGTCTTCACATACTTCTAGTTATGGCTAGAACACTCCGGAAAACATTACTTAAGATTCACCATTATACTCATAGCTACTCACAACTAGAGGACTCTAGAAAACAGTAGGTAGGGTAGAGAAGAAATACTACACTAGAGTGGAAGTATCTAGAAGTAGCCAAACAGATCTAGCATGTGGTTTCCTTTTTCTATTTTTCTCATCTATTGTTCCTCATCATTCTCCCCGGGTTGTTTCGAACTCGCCCTCGAGTTATCTTCATAGAGCACTTCTTCTGGATGGTAGAGAGTCAAGTCCGCAACATTGAAAGTGTTGGATATGCCCATGTCGCTTGGAAGATCTGCCCATGTCGCTTGGAAGATCTATCACATAGGCATTATCATTTATCTTCCTCATGGTAGAGAAGGACCCACACCTTCGCTGCCTAAGCTTCCCTTTTAACACCTAAAGGCAGCCTCTCTTTTCGGAGGTAGACCATCACCTTATCACCAACTTGGAATGATTTTGGCCTCCTTTTGCAATCAGCAAGTTGTTTATATTTCTGATTTTGTGCTTCCAAAACACCACAAATCTCTTCAAATAACTCAGTGTAATTATCAGCAAAGGACAATGCTGATTTTGAGTTTCCCCTTGATGGTAGCTTCACCAGGTCCACCACATATGTTGGAAATTTAGTGTAGACAATGGAAAAAGGCCTCCTTCCTGTGGACCTATGCTTGGAGTTATTGTAGAACTCTGCAGGAGATAAAGCCAAATCCCATTGTCCCTTTCTTTCTCCACCAATGCAACGGATCAGATTACCCAAAAACTTGTTCACCACTTCCATTTGTCCATCTGTTTGTGCATGGGCAGTGCTAGAAAATTTCAATTCAATGTTGAATTGCTTCCACGAGGAGGAGGTCAGCCTTGATGGGCAGGTGGTGCCTCAGAAGTACACCTTTAGATATTTGGGGTCTATGCTGCAAAAGGATGGGGATATCGATGAAGATGTGAATCGTCGAATCAAAGCTGGATGGATGAAGTGGCACCAAGCTTTTGGCATTCTCTATGACAAGAGAGTGCCACAAAAGCTAAAAGGCAAGTTCCATAGGACGGCAGTTTGACCCACAATGTTGTATGGCGCTGAGTGTTGGCTGACTAAAAGGTGACATGTTCAACAGTTAGGTGTGGCGGAGATGTGCATGTTGAGATGGATGTGTGGCCACACAAGGACCGAATCCGGAATGATGATATACGAGATAGAGTTGGGGTAGCGCCGATTGAAGAGAAGCTTGTCCAACATCGTCTGAAAAGTTTGGTGTTAGAATCACTAAATCAAAGGAGCTGATTATTTTCCTTTATGCACATCATAAAACATTGTCCTTGACAAGGTCTTATACAAAAGAGAGAGACATTGTGAGACCAGGAGTGACAAGATTTGCTTCAGCATTTGTTACTTTGCAAAGTTCGGTTGCTAAGAAGGAATTAAGAGCAATGGTTTGTAGTGATGCTTGGGAAGAATGCAAGCACACAAGAACAAAGAAAGGAAAGTTAACTCATGCCACAATCATGAGTAGGGGCTATTGGAAAAATGTCTCTTTGCCTCAAGGTATTGGTTGTTTTATATTATAGCTAGTGGCTCTTTTTATGTTGTGTATGTAGGAGCTGTTTTATGTTGTCTCGAGTGTTGACTAATACTTGGGTATGTACCGTGCAAGGTTTTTGAGCCATTGATGAGATCCTTGTGTTGTCTACTGAGAGTTGTATTGCTTGTGCTGGCTAGAGATCAGAGAGGGCCCGAACCTGGGCAAATCCTTGTGTCTTGTGTGTAGCCATTCCGATCTGCCACTCGTACATCCCTCCGAACAAATTTAGCTATCCACCATACCCCTCCGAGTGTAGAAGTTAACCACGTTGCCTCAGTACACGTAGGATTAGGAAAAAGAGTAAGTGCGAGTCCTAGTAGTATTAGGATTCCTAGTCCTAGTCTATTTCCATAGTCCCTTATGGACGTGTATAAAAAGCACCCCAGGGGTGCTCCTTGTAACCAGAAAATTAGAGAAGAGAAAAGCAATACAAAGTATTCAACAGGTGCGTGTCACGCACCTGTGGCCATCACATCGATTCGTTTTTGTGTTCGTTCTATTGGAAGAAGTCGCTACGTCCTGCCAAAGATCGAATCGATCCTGTGTAATACAAGTCGCCGGCAAGTACGAGCTAGCTAGCTACTATCAATTAAGCTGCCTGCTTGGCTGCTTGTGAGGTTAGCTTGCACATATGTTGCTTTGGCTACTGGAGTTTACAAGTTACGATATGTTTGGATGTATGGATTGGGAGGTAATATTGGCATTTGGCATTTGTAGCTCCCGAATGCCAGCGTTTGGATGCACTGGGTATTCGGTCGTGGCATCGTAGCCTGATATTGGACACAGCGCGCCAAGACTAGCGAGTGCCCGCGCGAATACCTTGCCTCCCCGCTCTGTTTTCGGCTGAAATTGCCCAGTCTGGCTCGCTTACCTCTTCAACCCTCCCCGTTCCTCCCCCGAAAACAGAGAACACAGGCCGCAGGAGAAGCGGCGCGGGAAAACAGCGGCGGCGCAGGTGGGTGCTCATCTCCCGCCGCCGTCCTCCTCCTTTCCCATCTCCGGCAGGTCTCCTCCATCTCCCGCTCCTCCTCCTCCTTCTCCCCTTGCTCCGGTAGGCCTTCTCCTCGTGCTTCATCTCCCCCTGCCCTCCCCAATCTCCCCAGCCCTTTCAGGTCCGATGGCTGCCGGCGACCCGTCCCTTGGATTGTCCCTCTCCCATCCCTACCAGCGGTAGCTCCGTCCATCTACCACCCCCCATCTGCCCTTCTCCCTCTCCTACTCAACCCTAATCCCATGACCTCCCCTCCCTCCCATTCAGATCTGATGGCTGCTCCCCCTCTTCCCCATCACAGTTCGTCCCTCCTCCCCAATATGTTTGCATACTAAGATACTAATCTGTCTTAAATTAACTCTGCTACAGGTTATTTGTTTTGGATTGGCACATCCCTGTAGACCAACTGAAGGTATGTTCAAAGATAATTTTTGCTATCAGTAAGGAAAAAATAAGTTTTGTTTGGCCATGCATTCATGTGGTGAAGAGAACTAGAATCAGCATTTGACAATATAGTGAATGCTTGTTGTGCCCTGTCTTAAATGACTGAATGCTTGCTGAAATTTTGATAGCTTGTTGTAGCATAAATTACTACAACAATTTTTGATAGCTTGTCTTATATGCCTGATTGTATCTTGCTTGCTTATGTCGTATGGCTGATTGATGACTTGTCCTTAATAGCTAGCCGTAGCATAATTTTTGAAATGCTTGCTGTACCATGTCTTTGTATATTTACTTGTGTGATTGAATGAGGCATGAATGTCTAATTTGTGAAATGTAATGTAGCTGCACCATGTCTGACATGGACTTGGTTGCTTACATAAACGAGGAGAACAAAAGAAGAAAGAGGAGACGGATAGTTTTGACCAAACTGTACTTTGAATCGTTTCTTCGTGGGATAGCATATCTTAGTACGAGGAGGGCACCAAGGGATTTAGGGAGTTTTAGTGACGATGAGGAAAAGAACATTCATCGGAAGTATTTGCTAAAAGGAATGTATGATGGGGCAGAAGTAACATGCTATGATCAGTTGCATTTAACTAAAAGAAACTTCCATGACTTATGCACCATGTTGCGTGAGAGGGCTGGTCTTCATGACAGTGTCTATGTTTTCGTGGAAGAAAAGGTGGCAATGTTCTTGTTGGTAGTTGGCCATGGTATCAAAATGAGGATTCTGTGTGGCACTTACAAGCGCTCCTTATGGACTATTAGTACCCACTTTGACAATGTATTAACAGCGATTCTATCTCTAACCGCGGAGTTCATTAAGCTTCCTGATCCTTCTACTCAGCCACCTGATGATTACAAATGGAAGTGGTTTGGCAATGCACTTGGAGCGCTAGATGGGTGTCATGTTGATGTTTGTGTGCCCGTGTGTGACCAAGGGAGATATAGGAACAGGAAGCAAGCTATCAGCACTAACATGCTTGGTGTGGTTGATTGGAATATGAAATTTATGTATGTCTTGCCTGGCTGGGAGGGTTCAGCTTTAGAGATGTGTGGATGATCCTCTTCCGAAGATGATCCTCTAGATGATGCTAACTTAATTAGGAGTGTTCAAGTCAGCACTTCATGGACCAACTTTAGAGAGCAGCTAGCTAATGACATGTTTGACGAGTACCTCGTGAGACATGCTGAACTAGAGTTGGAGTAGGATGTGCGGGTCGACTAGATAATGGTGTTCTCTTTTGTGCTAGCTAGTTGATATGACTTTGGTGGGATGTGTGGATCAACCTTGATATGACTTTGGTGGAATGTGTGCCTTTTGGGTATTCTGTACATGCCTCATATTATGAAATTAATATATATATATGTGTGTGTGTGTGTGTGTGTGTGTGTGACATTACCTTGCTGTCTTTGTGTTTCAACTTACATGCACCTTATGTTGTCTTTGTGTTTGGATATTATGTGCATGAATTTTCTTGTAGGACCATGGCTGAAGGAGGTGGAAAAAAATTTGGTAGAAATTACCTCACATGGACAGATGAAATGGACACTGCACTACTCAAGGTCCTTGTTGAGCATCACAACAATGGCGATCATGCCCAGAACGGATGGAAGTCCCATGTCTACAATGCTGTTATAGGTAATGTGCGTGAGAAGTGCTCTGTGACCATCACAAAGGAAAACATCAGTTCAAGGTGCAAAACCTTTGAAAAGCACTACGAGGCCATTAGCAAGATGCTATCTCAAAGTGGATTTGGGTGGGATTGGGTCAATAACAAGCTGTCAATTGATAGTGAAGATGTGTGGCTTAAATATGTCGTGGTAAGAAACTTATCCTTTCCACATTTTGATTATATTGTACATATGTAAGATCTACCTTTGTTTGACAATTCTCTCTTTTTTTTTTTGTGTGTGTGTGCAGGCTAACAAGAAAGTAGGATTTTACAAGAACAGGGTCATTAAGAATTGGGATGCTATCACCACCATATACTCAAAAGATCATGCAAATGGTGAAGGCGCTGTCACTGGTGCTGAAACTGTTGTAGAACCAACTACGGAACCCAATGAAGCCTCTCCTGAAGTGCCACAAAAAAACAGCGAACTGGTGATGCCATCCTGTGCCTTCTTGGGGATATGAAAGGCTCATTTCATGATGCTTTGAAGTCACTCGAGCCTTTACCTCTGCCCCAAGTTACACCTCCTGCTGAAATCCTTGCGACACTTGAGATGATCCCTGATCTAGCTCGTGGTGACATCTTGCGATCTTATGGTAAGTTGATCCTTAGCGAACGCTTGTACCAAGCGCTTCTTGAGCTTCCCATGAACATCAGGAAGGAATGGTTGTTGATGTTGAATTAGTAGAATGGCTCTTGATTGATAATATGTATGTGTGTTGCTACTCTTATTTCTCCTAGTTTGTGAGAGACTTCTAAACTTGTCCTAAAGTTGCATTGTTATGCACAAGACTTGCTATGTGTTCTGGATGGTGTGAGACATGTTATAATATGTATGTGTGTTGCTACTCTTATTTCTCCTAGTTTGTGAGAGACTTCTAAACTTGTCCTAAAGTTGCGTTGTTATGCACAAGACTTGCTATGTGTTCTGGATGGTGTGAGACATGTTATAATATGTAATGTTGTTGGCAAGGTTATCATAATATGTTGTTGTTGATGATAGTTTTTGGACAAATTGATGTTCTCAAGTTCATCATGATATGTGGCTGTTACATATAGTTTTCAGCCTAATTTTTCATGTTTTTGAACAGTTGATTGTGTTATCAAGTTCATCATAATATGCTGCTGTATACTACTGTAATGTACAGTTTTCAGCCTATTTTTCATGTTTTTGAGGAGTTGGAACTTGTCCAGTGCATGATAATATGTTCATGTTGCCTATGTACACTTTTCAGCCAATTTTTCTTGTATTTTATTTGCATGCAATTTTATGTATTATAATACAATAATCTCTCAAATGTATGGCATGATGATCAGATTTAATTTCCAAACTTGTACAAGAAATTATTATATTGTTCATACATTTCACAATGCCCAATTCTACACTATGCGCATCCAAACAAGATTTGGCATTCCTCCGTCCCTTGAATTCCAAGTGCCCAATACAAGAACATCCAAACACAAAGTGTGGCATTGCAGCTCAATACCAATGCCTTGGGATATTAGGCATTGGAGCCAATGCAATATCCAGGTCTTGAATGTCTACATCCAAACAGAGCGTTAGGGTTTCAAAACCAACACTTGTTATCTAGAGCCTCGACGATCTACGATCTACGATGACGGACAGCGACGCTGAGTCAGTCAAGTCTGGCAACGGCGGTTCCAAGGCGAACAAGAACAGCGACAAGGTGAAGAAGGGCAGCAAGTCAGCGACTAGTGGTGGCGGAACGGGCGGCGCCAACGTACTGGCGCATCGCAATATCCCCATCCAGTACCCGATGCTCACCGACGCCAACTACGGCGTGTGGGCGGTGATTATGAAGATCATTCTCCGAACCCTTCGAGTGTGGGAGGCCATCACGGACGACGACTTTGACCAGGAGTGCGACGAAGGTGCCATGGCCGCCATAGCCCAGTCTGTGCCGGATTCTGTGCTGATGACATTGGCGGAGTTCGAGACAGCAAGAGAGGCATGGAACGCACTCAAAGAGATGAGGATTGGAGAAGATCGCGTCACGAAGGCTCGGGCACAAGTGCTGAAGCGCCAATTTCACAAGTTGCAGATGGAGGAAACTGAATCGGTGAACGACTATGCCATGCGTCTGACTACATTGGTGGGAGAGATCCGCGCGCTTGGTGCGAAGCTCGAGGAAGCCAAGATTGTGGAGAAGTTTTTTAGTTCGATGACTGATAAATTCACGTTCATCATCGGCACGCTCGAGCAGCTTTACGACATCAACGACATGACCATAACGAAGGCGATCGGACGCTTGCGGACATGGGAAGAGAATGCTCGTGGCTGTCGGAAAGGCAAAGGAGGAGGTGGTGACCAACTCATGTACTCGCGCGCAGATTGGGAGGCCCCAAGTAGCAAAGGAAGGCGTGACGGTGGTGAAGGCTCAAACAACACGAAGCGTGGCGAACAAACCGGAAAAGGCAAAGGAAAAGGCAAGCCACAAAGTCATGGTAAGGTGGACCGATCTAAAGAGCGGAAGCCACGGAACTTGGATATGTCCGAGGTCAAGTGCTATAACTGCAACGAGATGGGTCACTTTGCGAAGGATTGTCCGGAGCCTAACAAGCGGGAGATCAAGGCAAATTTGGCAAAGCAGGAAGACGTACGTCCAGGTCTTCTGATGGCCGAAGTTTGTGATCTCGTCCAAACAGCAGTTGCGAAGCCAAACCGGAAGGTGCTACTTCATGGGAAAAAGGTAACACCAAAGTTATCCGGGAGTCAGAACATGTCGTGGTATCTAGACACAGGTGCCAGTAACCACATGACGGGGTGCAAGGAGAAGTTTCTCGAGCTGGAATATGATGTTCAAGGCTCGGTCAAGTTCGGTGATGGTTCAAATGTGGAGATTTGCGGGCAAGGTTCTGTCCTCTTCGAGGGTCTCATAGGAGAACATCGCATACTCACCGGAGTGTATTACATCCCACAGCTTCGCAACAACATCATCTCTGTCGGGAAACTTGACAAGAATGGATGCAAGGTGGATATTGAGAACGGAGTGTTGATGATCTTCGACAACCTCCAAAACGTGCTAACCCATGTTAATCGCACACGGAACAGGCTCTATATCCTCAACTTTGATCAATCTCAACCAGAGTGTTGGCTCGCCAAGAGTGATGACGATTCATGGTTATGGCATGCTAGATTTGGACACGTTAACTTCTACGCCTTGAAGAAGATGTCGAAGATGGAGATGGTATCTGGGATGCCGTTTATCGACCATGTTGATCGAGTATGTGATGGGTGCTTCGTTGGAAAACAACACCGCAGGCCATTCCCTGCTCAGTCTACCTATCATGCAAGTCATGCACTCAAGCTGCTCCATGGTGATCTATGTGGCCCTATCACCCCAGCAACTCATGGAGGAAAGAAGTACTTCTTCCTTGTGGTAGATGACTACTCGAGATATATGTGGGTCGTTCTCCTACGATCTAAAGATGAGGTGTTTGAAGCATTCAAGAAGCTAAAGGCTGCAACAGAGATGGAACACAAGTTGAAGGTTCGCGCTCTACGGACAGATCGCGGCGGAGAGTTTACGTCGAACGAGTTCAACGACTACTGCGAGAAGATTGGCATAAAGAGGTTCCTCACGGCACCTTATACGCCGCAGCAGAACGGGGTTGTTGAAAGGCGCAATCGAACCGCCGTTGACATGGCAAGGAGCTTACTCAAGAGCAAGAATCTGCCAGGGACATTTTAGGGAGAAGCTGTCTCGACAGCAGTCTATCTTCTCAACCGGGCTCCAACGAAGGCGGTGATCGGCAAGACTCCGTATGAAGCAATTTACGGACGGAAGCCGAATGTGTCTCATCTACGAACGTTCGGGTGTGTGGCGCATGTGAAGACGGCGGAGCCGCATCTCTCAAAGCTTGCCGATCGCAGCACCAAGATGGTGTTCATCGGATACGAGAGAAGTTCCGGCACCAAGGCATACCGCTTCTACGATCCACGAACCAAGCGTCTACGGATTTCACGCAACGTCGTATTTGAAGAAAACCAAGCGTGGAATTGGAGCGCAACAGCCAACGATGCTCCAAATGGTAATATATTCACGGTTGAATTTCCAACGGATGATGATGTAGGGGAGGACGTCCAGGTGGTTGGCAAGACGCCCAACCAAGGTGACCACAATGGTAGTGATCATCATGGTGCCGACACCAAACGACGACGCGCATGGGTCGCAAGGTGATAGCGACAACGATGTGCAAGACACGGGTAGAGATCTCAACAACGACATCGACAATGAGGCGCATAGTGATGATGACAATCAAGATGATGGTCACGATCACGACGACTACGCCGAAGACGCAGATGCCAATGACCCGGCATCTACCACGCCCGAGACTCGACCGTCTTCCTCAAGTGCATCGACGCCGACACAATTTGTGTCGCCTCCTTCGCAAGCCACAACGGATTCTTCCGGGCCTCATCGCTACAAGACCCTCAAGAAAGTCTACAAGTACGCAAAGCCAGTTACGCTCGAGTGCTCCGATTTGTGTTTACTCGGAGTTGAGGAGCCGGCGAACTTCGTAGAGGCGAGCAAAAGTTCAAGTTGGATGCACGCCATGGATGAGGAGATGAAGGCGATCGAGAGCAATGGCACGTGGACTTTGGTAACCCGACCTCCAAACCAAAAGGCCATAGGTTTGAAGTGGGTTTACAAGTTAAAGAAGGACACGAAGGGTGCCATTGTAAAGTACAAGGCAAGACTCGTCGCAAAGGGCTACGTACAACATCAAGGAGTTGACTATGAGGAGGTGTTTGCACCGGTTGCTCGAATCGAGACCGTGAGAGTGCTCCTAGCTTTGGCAGCAAAGAAGAAGTGTACGTGGAACAACCCCTCGGCTACGAGAAGAAAGGCGAAGAAGCGAAAGTTTACAAGCTCAAGAAGGCACTTTACGGGTTGAAGCAAGCGCCAAGAGCTTGGAACGCAAAGTTAGACCGAAGTTTGATCTCGCTCGGGTTCAAGAGATGCCCCCTCGAGCACGCCGTCTATACAAAGAACTCCAAAGGATCAAACCTGCTAGTTGGAGTTTATGTCGACAATCTGATTATCACCGGAGATAGCGCGCAAGAAATTGAACGTTTCAAGGCGGCGCGGATGAAGAAGTTTAGCATGAGCGATTTGGGATTACTCAGCTATTACTTGGGCATCGAAGTGAAGCAAAGCTCCGAGGAGATTTCCCTATGTCAATCGGCTTATGCGGTCAAGTTATTGGACAAGTGTAGCATGACAGATTGCTACAAGACACAAGCTCCAATGGACCAACGCCACAAGTTGAGCAAGCGTAGCTCAAATCCGCCGGTGGACACCACAATGTATCGAAGCGTTGTGGGCAGCCTAAGATATTTGGTGCATACCCGACCTGACTTGGCTTATTCAGTCGGGATCGTGAGTCGTTTCATGGAGAATCCGACAACCGAGCACATGAGCGCGGTCAAGCAAATTTTGCGCTATGTGAAAGGCACTATTAATCTTGGCTGCACGTACAGAAAGGGAAAGGAAGGGTTGATCCTTCATGGATACTCAGATAGTGACATGGCAAGTGATGTGGATGACCGGAAAAGCACCACGGGCATGATATTCTACCTTGGCCCAAATCCTATCAGCTGGAATTCTCAGAAACAAAAGGTGGTTGCGTTGTCTTCATGCAAGGCAGAATACATAGCGGCAAGCACGGCGGCTTGTCAAGCAGTGTGGCTGAGAAGACTCCTAGCTGATCTTGCAAAGTGGGAGGTGCAGAAGGTGTCATTGAAGATTGACAACCAAGCTGCAATCTCTTTGTGCAAAAATCCGGTTCATCACGAGAGGAGCAAGCACATAGATACCCGGTTCCACCATATCCGGGAGTGCATTGAGGAAGGGATGATCGAAGTCCAGCACGTGAACACGAAGGAGCAGCTTGCCGACATTCTCACGAAGTCCCTTGGTCGGCAGAAGTTCACCGAGATGAGGAACAAAGTCGGAGTACATGAGATGCAGTCAAGCAACAAGGTTAAGGAGGTGAATGTAGAAGTTAACCACGTTGCCTCAGTACACGTAGGATTAGGAAAAAGAGTAAGTGCGAGTCCTAGTAGTATTAGGATTCCTAGTCCTAGTCTATTTCCATAGTCCCTTATGGACGTGTATAAAAAGCACCCCAGGGGTGCTCCTTGTAACCAGAAAATTAGAGAAGAGAAAAGCAATACAAAGTATTCAACAGGTGCGACACGCACCTGTGGCCATCACATCAATTCGTTTTTGTGTTCGTTCTATCGAAAGAAGTCGCTACGTCCTGCCAAAGATCGAATCGATCCTGTGTAATACAAGTCGCCGGCAAGTACGAGCTAGCTAGCTACTATCAATTAAGCTGCCTGCTTGGCTGCTTGTGAGGTTAGCTTGCACGTACGTTGCTTTGGCTACTGGAGTTTACAAGTTAGGGTTTCAAAACCAACACCGAGAGTACTGTCGGATCAGAAGTTACACTAACACCCAGCCAAACCGGCATTTGGGTGTGGCAAGACTGGTGCTGGCACACCACATGCGCCATGTATGCCCCTCAGCCTCCCCTGGAACCTGCAACTACACCCCTCCATTGCTCCTCTTTCTCCCCGACATTTCTCTCCTCCAAAGCTCAGGAGAGCATGTCGAACAACTCGATTGCGTGAGACATTGCGGCATCGATGTTGCAGCCCCGCAGCATTGGCTTGCTCCACTTGGTCCTCACAGCCTTCCTAGCCTTGACCAAGCCTCTAGAACCATCGCTAAGCCACAACAAGACTAAGAACGCTCATCGCTGCTTCCTACCACATGCAACCATGCGTGCCGCCCATGGCGCACCGACGACTGCCTGCAAATAAGCCAACCCGATCATGCCACGCTTCGCCACCGAACTCCGATCACTCTCAATCGAGCTCCCCGAGCTGCAATTTCTCCCATGCTAGCCTTCTTCCTCTCCGGCCGAGGACACCGCCGCAGCCTCGCAAATCAAGAGGGGCTTCCTCTTGGTCCCTTCCTCCAAGAGCTTCCTCTAATCCCTCTTAGCATGTTGAAATGCTCAATCGTGAGCGGGAAGCACCCCCCACAAGCCCACTCTCCATTGTTGTTGGTCCCGCTCTACTCCATCTCCCCACCGTTCTAGTCACA
The DNA here is from genome assembly GCF_003073215.2 of Triticum urartu. Classification (NCBI taxonomy): domain Eukaryota; kingdom Viridiplantae; phylum Streptophyta; class Magnoliopsida; order Poales; family Poaceae; genus Triticum; species Triticum urartu. The sequence goes on from NC_053024.1 coordinate 262,054,761, forward strand.
GCTGCCGACGTCCTCTTCTGACTCGCGTTGGCCGCCGCGCACCCCGCCATGGCATACTGGGTGAGCAGCCATGAGATGAACCGGCTCAACATCGTGCATGGACAACACCGACGTTGAAGCCCCACCATGCTCTTGGTTTGGGGCCGTGGCAAGGGGGTGGAGAGGGTAGCACGTATCGGATGTGTAGCGCCACCGTTCGTCAGTCTGCCGTCTAGCGTTGGGGTAATAGAGTGAAGGGTTGGGGAGTGAGGCGCCGCGACTCGGTGCCTTTAGTGAGCTAGCTGACATGGCAAATTGTAATGCCGATGAGGCGGTCGACTCGGTAAATACCAGCCGCATGAGCAAAAAAACAGTTTTCGCCCGGTTAAGGGGGGCGATGGGATAAGTTGGAGGTCATGCAGTAACCGGTTAATGAGTTCAGGGTTGATTCTTAAACCATCTGGTTAGTTAAGGATTGAAAAGTGGGCTTATCTCTATTTTATTAGTTAAACATATGGTCAAAGTTTGACCCAAAATACGTGGGGGGCTATATAATAAACCTGGAGAAAGTAGTAACAAGTAGATATAACGAAGCATAGAAGATCATGGATTGATATGGCATTAGTTCTACTGCTTATGAAAACATTAGCTCAACAAATAGCTAAATCTGAAAGATGGTGAGGCACAAACAACGACGGTGTCCACACAATAATATTATGTCACCGTTGCTGCAGGATATTGGCATCTGTTACAAGAGATATAACACCATCCATCCTAAGTGATAGACTTGAAACCTAGACTAAGCAACATAACAACATGAAGGAACACAAATATGGAGTATCACACTGAAGACAAGCATTGAAAAACACACAAAATACAAACACCAAGAAAGCACGCCGCTGGGGGTCATGAACATGCCTAGACCTAACCCGGTGCCGAATCATCAACTCGTGTGAGGCACCACAATGGCGGCGCCTTCAAGGCACCACAAAGAACAAAATCAAAACTGCAGTCAGAGTTGTGGGTTATGGGAGAGAAAGAGGCAGTGGACTGATAGAACTGGTGAGGAAGAGTAGCATCACTATTTATCCTCCTCGGATAACGTGCTGCTACGATTGTTCAATGAACAAACCCCTGAAATTGGACTTGCATCATGCCTTTTGTAAGGGAGTCGAGGGACAAGAAAGATCACATTTCTTGCTTGCTCTTCATTGTAAGCTGAGAGCCCCTCTCTTTCCTTTTTCTTCAAACGATATTCTTGTTTACAATACAACACAGCAACAGATCATCTGCGTTTTACTGCAAATGACAGGTGGGCCATCATGCCGTATCCTCCTTGTAGTTTCCCTTTTTTGCAATTTTCAGTAAACGGCAAATCTTAAAGTTGGGAATTTAAATTATTTGTATACTGAGAAATTCCAGCATGGATCAAATAGATCTAGTGAAAGAAAAACTAGCTGCACTCAGGCGTCAACGTTTGCATAAGGTGGCAAGGCAAAAAAAAACATGGAGATGGAAAGACATGATCATGATCACCCACTGGTGGAGCTACGAATCAATCATCTGTCTAATATCTAGTTACTAAAATCCATGGGGTCTATCTCTTCAAATCTTCATACTGCTGGGTATTTTGTTAAATTCAACTGCATATTTAAGGGAATAATAAACCATGGACTGTGCACGCCCACCGCACCTACAAGGCTACAACTAATGTACACTGAACTCACCCTTCTCAACATTATCTGCAACAAGACGATGCAAATGGATATGCATGGTGCATTTAGCCACAGAACTGTTGCTTATTTGTCTTGGATGATGTATTTATTTATGTATAGAAATAACAAATAACGAAAGATATGCTAGCCAAGAATAATATAGAACCAGAACTAGAAAGTAAATTGCATAAGATAAGAGCCGGAAGACTATTGGAAAAGAAACGCAGCACAACGGGGTGATTACTATCACACATTTTGGTACAGTCAAATCTGAATACAGGCACAATTTGGAAGCACCCGTTAATTTAGCAAAGAAGATCAAAATGATGCTCACTGGAACACTGAGCACAAACCTCTTAAGACGCATCCGTACCAAATTGAAGACCCTTGCCCAACTTCAACATCGCCAATAAGGGATGCACTTGGAGCGACAAATGCCTCTTTGTGAACATGAGGGGCTTTGTCAAAGATGTTCATAAGTGTGCGATGCCTTGAAACTGGAAAGGTCCAAAACAAAATCATGTTAGCACTTTTATAGGTGTAGTTGCTCACAACAGCACAAACAATTATAACATATGTCAACATAAAACATGGCCATAATAATTAGATGCAGTGCAGAACATAAGCAGCATCCTGAAGATAAAGATGCAGAAGATCAGGTAATCAAAAAGTGTCTCCGAGTTATCTGCCACTTCACAGCCACAGAAAGCTAATATGCAGATGAAGAAAAAACTTACAGATGGATAATTTTATCCAGAGTGTGACATGAAGAGGAAACACAAATTCATGAGCTTGATCAGAGATTAAGTGCTCAAAGAAGATAGTCGATGTAAGTGAAATGTCAATGCCTTTTTTACTGAAATGTGACATACTTAGATATCATTCAGGAGATGCACAATCAAAATGCTAACACGGAATTACTAAGCCTACAAATATATAAAAACAATCCAGCAGAAAACAGCAAAAATAACATCATCAGATATACAAGCAAGGGGTGAACACAACATATGCACATCCAAGGATAATGGATCGATTAGGGAGAAATGTGCAGAACCAAAAAGTGTCCAGTCATATTTGTGTCGCTCTCGGGAGCAGCGGGTACAGTACCGGAGCAAATTGCACAATTCACCATGTATACCGAACTCATTTGTATAAAACAAAACCTCTAAGAAATACATCCACAATCAGCCAATCCTCTGCCAAAGGAAAGCGCTTTATATCACCTAAACAAACTGTCTGCGTAGGCCAGCTTACTGACAGAGCAGAACTAGCTACAGGCACGATTCTGGGCTGATACGGTGGCAACAGTGTTGACATGGGAGATTGGCGCAGCCTGAGAGGCTAAGATTGAACAGCGTGTCTTGGGGTCTGCTGTGCAACAGAGAGACTACTCCAACGAGACACATCAGATACCACCACAGTCCACGGCCAGCCAGCATTTTGAGACATGGCTGCGAGTGGGGGCTGTAAGCAAGTCAGATCCAATACTAGATTGCCAAAGATATTGTGTCATGCGGAAGGAAAACTTAAATGCTACGTTTATTGTGCAATTTACTCAAAGAGTTAATAATTTAAGGGTACAATTGCTTGCATACTAGAGTATTGTAGATTCAGGAGATTAAGAGTCTTTTGAAAGCAAACTACCAGTGTTAATTTCTACTCCCTCCGTTCCTAAATATTTGTCTTTCTAGATATTTGAACAAGTGACTACATACGGAGCAAAATGAGTGAATCTACACTCTAAAATATGTCTATATACATCCGTATGTGGTAGTCCATTTGAAATCTCTAAAAAGACAAATATTTAGGAACGGAGGGAGTATTTGAATCAAAGACAGATGTAAATGGCGATCCCTGGTCGGGGCAATAGTCAATCGCGACAAGAGATAATTCTAACAAGCAAGCTGCAGCACCAGCTACCTAGGGGGCTTTTGACGAACAATTAGTATGTTAAAATTTGGTTGTGTTATTCAAAATCACAATTATAAGGAAATAATTTTGAGTACAAAAAATCATATAACATTGCATACTTATGGAGTGACTGTTGTGGTCAAAGTCTTGTCTTAAACCGATAAAAACACGCCCTACATTTTGCAACAGAATGAGTAAAACCTCAAACAATAAATGGAGTAGGATGGTCCATGGCGATGATAACAGAACTGGAGCTATTAAATTATCTTCAAGCATCTTAGTGAGCATCAACTCGTCGGAGGAAACCATCATCGACAGCTCTAGAACTTCTAAAATTTTAGTTGACATCATGTAAAATCTCAAAAGCCATGACCGACTATCTGTAAAGATAAAGGTAAATCTTACCAATAACGATATAAGTTATTTGAAACAAACAAATTATCAAAAACATTATTAAACTCCAACCACAACCCCCGTCTTGGACAGGAATTCCTCGAGTTTCAGCTCACCTGGTATGGTAAATAAAAAGGCCTAGAACGATAAAGGGGGCAGAAAGGAGCTCAAGAATGTTTAACAGAACTACAGCTATTCGTATAGCATCCCAATATCATGGCAAATACCTAACGATAATAGATATTGCGGATAGCAATTTGACATATTCAGGACTTTCAGTTAATATCCCATTGGTATAAACAATTGGGTAAGTAGCAAGTTCTACCAAAGAATGATCCATAATCCATACAACTGTCCACCTCCATAATTTTAGCACACTATGAAGCAACCTGCGTAGAAAGACACCTCAATTTGAATTCGAATCTTAGCATGTGAATTAACGACGAATGCACGATGACCTAAGAATAGATAACCCTAGACCAACCCCAACCTAATGGGGCACACATGACCGTAATATTTCCTGAACCGTCCCTAACCCTAGGCGGCAATCCCGAAATGCTCACTCATTTGGGACCGCCAGAGAAGACCGAATCCACGCGATGCCCGAAGTATCTGCAGAAATCGGCGAGGGAGGGGCGAAAGGTAGGATTATTAGGGGCGAGGGAAGGTGTTTATGCTTACTCTGCTCGTGGAAGAAGTAGTTCCCCTGGAGGCGACAGCCGAGGCGGTCGAGGGCCTGACCGGTCTCCCGGATCCAGAAACCTACCGCGTAAAACGCCTTCGCCATATCTCCGGGCGGCGGCGGGCAAGATCGCAGAACGGCGACTGCGTAGGCGCAGAGGCGGCGGTGGCCTTGCGTTTGTTGGCTCCTGGCCTTGGCCCGTGGGAGATCTCGAGGAGAGAGGGGGGCTGAGCTGAGGGGGTCAGGAGGGAGAGAGTGGGGACTGGGCCTGTGGAGAGCGCTGGCGCTTCTTCGGCCGCTCACGGAACATCAAACAATAAATATGTTCTACAAACAATAAGGCTGGTCATAGTGGGAAGTAACTTAAACTAGTATCATATGCATGACACTAGTATAAGTTATTATCTTTATAGTGCAAAGTAACATAATAGTAGTGTCATAGATTGGTTCATTTATTAGGTTGTATACTCATTCTTTTTCGGGAAGCGCTATGTTACAGTAACATGTTATGTTACTTTAAACACCTCTCTCCTGTAGCATTTCTGATATTATATGTGGATGACATATTATTGATTGGAAATGATACTGAATTTCTGAATACCATAAAAGAATACTTGAATAAGAATTTTTCAATGAAAGGCCTCGGTGAAGCTGCTTATATATTGGGCATCAAGATCTATAAAGATAGATCAAGACGCTTAATTGGACTTTCACAAAGAACATACCTTGATAAAGTTTTAAAAAAGTTTAAAATGGATCAAACAAAGAAAGCGTTCTTGCATGTGTTATAAGGTGTGAAGTTGAGTCAGACTCAATGCCCGACCACTGCAGAAGATAGAGGGAAAATGAAAGGCATTCCCTATGCTTCGGCCATAGGTTTTATCATGCATGCAATGTTGTGTAATAGACCTGATGTGTACCTTGCTATTAGTTTAGCAGAAAGGTACCAAAGTAATCCAGGAGTGGATCACTGAACAGTGGTCAAGAACATCCTGAAATACCTGAAAAGGATTAAGGATATGTTTCTCATTTATGGAGGTGACAAAGAGCTCGTCGTAAACAGCTACGTCGATGCAAGTTTTGACACTGGTTCGGATGACTCTAAGTCACAAACCGGATACGTATTTTTATTGAATGGTGGAGCTGTCAATTGGTGCAGTTCTAAGCAAAGCATCGTGACGGGATCCACGTGTGAAGCGGAATACATAGCTGCTTTGGAAGCAGCAAATGAAGGAGTCTGGATGAAAGAGTTCATATCCGATCTAGGTGTCATACCTAGTGCATCGGGTCCAATGAAAATCTTTTGTAACAATACTGGTGCAATTTCCTTGGCAAAGGAATCCATATTTCACAAGAGAACCAAGCACATCAAGAGACTTTTCAATTCCATCCGTGATCAAGTCAAGGAGGGAGACATAGAGATTTGCAAGATACATACGGATTTGAATGTTGCAGACCCGTTGACTAAGCCTCTCTCACGAGCAAAACATGATCAACACCAAGACTCCATGGGTGTTAGAATCATTACAGTGTAATCTAAATTATTGACTCTAGTGCAAGTGGGAGACTGAAGGAAATATGCCCTGGAGGCAATAATAAAGTTGTTATTTATATTTCCTTATATCATGATAAATGTTTATTATTCATACTAGAATTGTATTAACTGGAAACTTAGTACATGTGTGAATACATAGACAAACAAAGTGTCACTAGTACGCCTCTACTTGACTGACGTCAATCGAAGATGGTTAAGTTTCCTAACCATAGACATGAATTGTCATTTGATAAACGGGATCACATCATTAGAGAATGATGTGATTGGCATGACCCATCCGTTAGCTTAGCACTATGATTGTTTAGTTTATTGCTATTGCTTTCTTCATAACTTATACATGTTCCTATGACTATGACATTATGCAACTCCCGAATACTGGAGGAACACTTAGTGTGCTATCAAATGTCACAACGTAACTGGGTGATTATAAAGATACTCTACAGGTGTCTCTGATGGTGTTTGTTGAGTTGGCATAGATCGAGATTAGGATTTGTCACTCCCATTTGGAGAGGTATCTCTGGGCCCTCTCGGTAATGCACATTACTATAAGCCTTGCAAGCAATGTGACTAATGAGTTAGTTACGGGATGTTGCATTACGAAACGAGTAAAGAGACTTGCCGGTAACGAGATTGAACTAGGTATGATGATACCGACGATCGAATCTCGGGCAAGTAACATACCGATGACAAAGGGAACAACGTATGTTGTTATGCGGTTTGACCGATAAAGATCTTCGTAGAATATATAGGAACCAATATGAGCATCCAGATTTCGTTATTGGTTACTGACCGGAGATGAGTCTCGGTCATGTCTACATAGTTCTCGAACCCGTAGGGTCCGCACGCTTAACGTTCGATGACGATCGGGGTATTATGAGTTTATGTGATTTGATGTACCGAAGGTTGTTCGGAGTCCGGATGTGATCACGGACATGACGAGGAGTCTCGAAATGGTCGAGACATGAAGATTGATATATTGGAAGGTTATGTTTGTGAAGGAAATATGCCCTAGAGGCAGTAATAAAATTGTTATTTATATTTCCTTATATCATGATAAATGTTTATTATTCATGCTAGAATTGTATTATCTGGAAACTTAGTACATGTGTGAATACATAGACAAACAGAGTGTCACTAGTATGCCTCTACTTGACTAGCTCGTTAATCAAAGATGGTTAAGTTTTCTAACCATAGACATGTGTTGTCATTTGATGAACGGGATCACATCATTAGAGAATGATGTGATTGACTTGACTCATCCGTTAGCTTCGCACTATGATCGTTTAGTTTATTGCTATTGCTTTCTTCATAACTTATACATGTTCCTACGACTATGAGATTATGCAACTCCCGAATACCGGAGGAACACTTAGTGTGCTATCAAACGTCACAACGTAACTCGGTGACTATAAAGATGCTCTACAGGTGTCTCCGATGGTGTTTGTTGAGTTGGCATAGATCGAGATTAGGATTTGTCACTCCGTGTATCAGAGAGGTATCTCTGGGCCCTCTCGGTAATGCACATCACTATAAGCCTTGCAAGCACCGTGACTAATAAGTTAGTTGCGGGATGATGCATTACGGAACGAGTAAAGAGACTTGCCAGTAACAAGATTGAACTAGGTATTGAGATACCGACGATCGAATCTCGGGCAAGTAACATACCGATGACAAAGGGAACAACGTATGTTGTTATGCGAATTGACCGGTAAAAGATCTTCATAGAATATGTAGGAACCAATATGAGCATCCAAGTTCCGCTATTTGTTATTGACCAGAGATGAGTCTCGGTCATGTCTACATAGTTCTCGAACCCGTAGGGTCCGCACGCTTAACGTTCGATGACGATCGGGGTATTATGAGTTCATGTGTTTTGATGTACCGAAGGTAGTTTGGAATCCCGGATATGATCACGGACATGACGAGGGACCTCGAAATGGTTGACACATGAAGATTGATATATTGGAAGGTTATGTTTGGACACCGGAATGGTTTCAGATGTGTTCGGGCATTTACCGGAGTACCGGGAGGTTAGTGGAACCCCGGGGGCTTAATGGGCCTACATGGGCTTTAGTGGAAGAGAGAGGAGAAGGCCAAGAGGAGGGACGCCCCCCTAGCCCAATCCGAATTGGGAGGGGGGCCGGCCCCCCTTTCCTTCCTCCCCTCTCTCCCTTCCTTCCCCTCCTATTAGGACTAGGAAAGGCGGGAACCTACTCCTAGTAAGAGTAGGATTCTTCCCTTGGGGGGGCGCCTAAGGTGGCCGGCTAGCCCCCTCCTCCACCCCTTTATATACGGGGGAGGGGGTACCCCATAGACACACAAGTTGATTGTTTACCCATGTGCGGTGCCCCCCTCCACAGAATTCCACCTCGGTCATATCGTTGTAGTGCTTAGACGAAGCCCTGTGTCGGTAACTTCAACATCATCGTTATCAGCTGTCGTGCTGATGAAACTCTCCCTCGGCCTCAACTGTATCAAGAGTACGAGGGACGTCACCGAGCTGAACGTGTGCAGATCACGGAGGTGCCGTGCGTTCGGTACTTGATTGGTCGGATCGCAAAGACGTTCAACCACATCAACCGCGTTTCATAACGCTTCCGCTTTCGGTCTACGAGGGTACGTAGACATACTCTCCCCCTCTCATTGCTATTCATCTCCTAGATAGATCTTGCGTGATCGTAGGAATTTTTTTGAAATACTGCGCTCTCCAACAGTGGCATCCAAGCCAGGTCTATGCGTAGATGTTATATGCACAAGTAGAATACAAAGGAGTTGTGGGTGTGGGTATATACATATTGCTTGCCATCACTAGTTGATTATTGATCCAACGGTATTGTTGGATGAAGCGGCTCAGACCGACACGCGTATGCTTACGCGAGACTGGTTCTACCGACGTGCTTCGCACATAGGTGGCTAGTGGGTGTCTGTTTCTCCAACTTTAGTTGAATCGGTTTCAATGAACAGGGTTCTTTCTGAAGATCAAAAAGCAATCACTATACTACGTTGTGGTTTTGATGCGTAGGTAAGAACGGTTCTTGCTAGAAGCCCGTAGCATCCACGTAAAACTTACAACAACAAAGTAGAGGACGTCTAACTTGTTTTTGCAGGGCATGTTGTGATGTGATATGGTCAAGACATGATTATATAAATTGTTGTATGAGATGATCATGTTTTGTAACACAGTTATCGGCAACTGGCAGGAGCCATATGGTTGTCGCTTTATTGTATGAAATGCAATCGCCATGTAATTGCTTTACTTTATCACTAAGCGGTAGCGATAGTCGTGGAAGCAATAGTTGGCGAGACGACAATGATTCTTCGATGGAGATCAAGGTGTCAAGCCGGTGACGGTGGTGATCATGACGATGCTTTGGAGATGAAGATCAAAAGGCACAAGATGATGATGGCCATATCATATCACTTATTTGATTGCATGTGATGTTTATCCTTTATGCATCTTATTTTGCTTAGTACAGTGGTAGCATTATAAGATGATCTCTCACTAAATTTCAAGCTACAAGTGTTCTCCCTGAGCATGCACCGTTGCTATAGTTCGTCGTGCCGAGACACCACGTGATGATCGGGTGTGATAAGCTCTACGTTCACATACAACGGGTGCAAACCAGTTTTGCACAAGCAAAATACTCGAGTTAAACTTGACGAGCCTAGCATATGCAGATATGGCCTCGAAACACTGAGACCGAAAGGTCGAGCGTGAATCATATAGTAGATATGATCAACATAGTGATGTTCACCATTAAAAACTACTCCATCTCACCTGATGATCGGACATGGTTTAGTTGATATGGATCACGTGATCACTTAGATGATTAGAGGGATGTCTATCTAAGTGGGAGTTCTTAAGTAATATGATTAATTGAAATTTAATTTATCATGAACTTAGTACCTGATAGTATTTTGCATGTCTATGTTGTTGTAGATAAATGGCCCGTGCTGTTGTTCCGTTGAATTTTAATGCGTTCCTAGAGAAAGCTAAGTTGAAAAATGATGGTAGCAATTACACGGACTGGGTCCATAACTTGAGGATTATCCTCATTGCTGCACAGAAGAATTACGTTTTGGAAGCACCGCTAGGTGCTAGGCCTGCTGCAGATGCTATTGACGACGTTAAGAACGTCTGGCAGAGCAAAGCTGATGACTACTCGATAGTTCAGTGTGCCATCCTTTACGACTTAGAATCGGGATTTCAACGACGTTTTGAACGTGATGGAGCATATGAGATGTTCCAGGAGTTGAAGTTAATATTTCAAGCAAATGCCTGGATTGGGAGATAGTTCTCTTAGTGAACATATACTCAGAATGTCTCGGTACCACAATCACTTGACTCAGCTGGGAGTTAATCTTTCGGTTGATAATGTCATTGACAAAGTTCTCCAATCACTGCCACCAAGCTACAAAAGCTTCATGATGAACTATAATATGCAAGGGATGGATAATACAATTCCCGAGCTCTTCGCGGTGCTAAAAGCTGTGGAGGTAGAAATCAAGAAGGAGCATCTAGTGTTGATGGTCAATAAGACCACCAGTTTCAAGAAGAAGGGCAAAGGGAAGAAGGGGAACTTCAAGAAGAACAACAAGAAAGTTGCTGCTCAAGTGAAGAAGCCCAAGTCTGGACCTAAGCCTAAGACTGAGTGCTTCTACTACAAAGGGACTACTCACTGGAAGTGGAACTGCCCCAAGTATTTGGCGGATAAGAAGGATGGCAAAGTGAAAGGTATATTTGATATACATGTTATTGATGTGTACCTTACTAATGCTCGCAGTAGCGCCTGGGTATTTGATACTGGTTCTGTTGCTAATATTTGCAACTCGAAACAGGGGCTACAGATTAAGCGAAGATTGGCTAAGGACGAGGTGACGATGCGCGTGGGAAATGGTTCCAAAGTCGATGTGATCGTCGTCGGCACGCTACCTCTACATCTACCTTCGGGATTAGTTTTAGTCCTGAATAATTGTTATTTGGTGCCAGCGTTAAGCATGAACATTATATCTAGATCTTGTTTGATGCAAGATGGTTATTCATTTCAATCAAAGAATAATGGTTGTTCTATTTATATGAGTAATATCTTTTATGGTCATTGAGGGAGTCCTGGATTAGGGGGTGTTCGGATAGCCGGACTATACCTTCAGCCGGACTCCTGGAATATGAAGATACAAGATTGAAGACTTCGTCCCGTGTCCGGGAGGGACTTTCCTTGGCGTGGAAGGCAAGCTTGGCGATACGGATATGTAGATCTCCTACCATTGTAACCGACTCTATGTAACCCTAACCCTATCCGGTGTCTATATAAACCGGAGGGTTTTAGTCCGTAGGACAACATAGACATCAACAATCATACCATAGGCTAGCTTCTAGGGTTTAGCCTCTTCGATCTCGTGGTAGATCTACTCTTGTACTACCCATATCATCAATATTAATCAAGCAGGACGTAGGGTTTTACCTCCATCGAGAGGGCCCGAACCTGGGTAAAACTTCGTGTCCCTTACCTCCTGTTACCATCCGGCCTAGACGCACAGTTCGGGACCCCCTACCCGAGATCCGCCGGTTTTGACACCGACATTGGTGCTTTCATTGAGAGTTCCTCTGTGTCGTCGTTGTCAGGCTCGATGGCTCCTACGATCACCAATAATGATGCAGTCCTGGGTGAGACCTTCCTCCCCGAACAGATCTTCGTCTTCGGCGGCTTCGCACTGCGGGCCAATTCACTTGGCCATCTGGAGCAGATCGAAAGATACGCCCCTGGCCGTCAGGTCAGATTTGGAAGTTTAAACTACACGGCTGACATCCACGGGGACTTGATCTTCGACGGATTCAAGCCACTGCCGAGCGCGCCGCACTGTCCCGACGAGCATGATCTAGCTCTGCCACCGAACAGTGCCCTGGAGGCCGCACCCGCATCGACTTCGACCCTTAATTCGGAGCCAACCACGCCGATCGAGGATGGGTGGTTGGACACCGCCTCGGGGGCTGCGATCCCAACGGCGATTGAGCCGAACACCGCCCTGCACTCCGCGAGACTCGTGACTCCAAGGAGCCGGACTCCTCTCCGGACCCCGAACCCTCCGCGCCCCTGCCGATCGAATCCAATTGGGCACCGATCATGGAGTTTACTACCGCGAACATCTTCCAGCACTCGCCTTTCGTCGATATTCTGAAGACACCAAAGTCTCTCTCTTTATTAGGAGAGCCCTGGCCGAATTACGGTCAGCAAGGTTGGGGTATGGACGATGAAGAAATTCAAAGCCCACCCACCACCCACTTTGTAGCCACTGTCGATGATTTAACCGACATGCTCGACCTCGACTCCGAAGACATCGAAGGTATGGACGCCGATGAAGAACCAGCGCCTATTGGGCCCTGGAACGCCACCTCATCATATGACGTATACATGGTGGACGCACCAAAAGATGACGACGAGGAGCGGAAGGACGCACCGAAGGCTTGTTCCCTCGAAAAGCAGTCAAAGCGGCGACGCAAGCGCCGCCCCAAATCCAGCCTCGACAGAAATAGTGATCACACAAACCCAGCGCTGGAGCAGGGCGAACCGCTGCCGCACAACGGCAATCCGGATAATCAAACCGAACAAACAAATCCTATCAAGGATAATGGTCTGGGCGACATAACGCCGGACAGGTACCCGGAGCAGCAGACTGCCCGTAAAAGGCTTGTTGCCACCGCGAGGAGTCTGAAAAAATAGAAGCAAAGGCTTTAGGCCACGCAAGACACACTCCAAATCATATGGAGTAAAATACTCAACACAGCAGCAAGGTATGGCGACAATCGCCCCTACAAGAGCTACCCAAAGCGGAAGCTGCTACCCGAATTCGATGAGGAGGCCTCAGACCCCCCACAACCAAATATCAAAGCAGCCAACTGGTCGGATAGACGACCCCTCTACCAACATAGAGCGGCATACAACGCCGCTCACCATACAACACGCAACCAATGCGAGGGCTCACACCCAAAGGACGGTGCAACAAGATCCATCTATGGACCATGCAAGCGCGCCCCGGCATACAATGCAACACAAAAACATCCGAACAACGCGGTACACCCAGCTACAGGGGTGCCGCACACCCCCTATGTTTCACCGATGAGGTGCTGGACCACGAATTTCCAGAGGGATTCAAGCCCGTAAACATAGAGGCATATGACGGAACAACAGACCCCGGGGTCTGGATTGAGGACTACATCCTTCATATCCATATGGCTCGAGGAGATGATCTCCACGCCATCAAGTACTTACCCCTCAAGCTCAAAGGGTCAGCTCATCACTGGCTCAAAGGCCTCCCCGAAAGCTCCATTGGAAGTTGGGAAGAGCTCGAAAACGCCTTTCGGGAAAATTTTCAAGGGACGTATGTCCGACCTCCGGATGCGAACGATTTGAGTCATATAACTCAACAGCCCGGAGAGTCAGCCCGAAAGCTTTGGAACAGGTTTCTTACTAAAAAGAACCAGATTGTCGACTGTCCGGACGCCGAAGCCTTAGCAGCTTTCAAGCATAGCGTCCGTGATGAATGGCTCGCCAGACACCTCAGCCAAAATAAGCCGAGAACGATGGCCGCATTAACAAACCTCATGACCCGCTTTTGCGCGGGGGAGGACAGCTGGCTAGCCAGATGCAGCACCAGCGACCCCAGTACATCTGAAGTTAGAGATGGAAACGGGAAATCACGGCGCAACAACAATAACAAATGCCGGAATAAAGAAGGCAGCACGAAGGGCGCGTCAGTAAATGCCGGATTCAAAAGCTCTCAGCCAGGCCAAAAGCCGCCCCCTAAAGGCACCAGGGACGAACTGTCTGAAGGAAATATGCCCTAGAGGCAATAATAAAGTTATTATTTATTTCCTTATTTCGTGATAAATGTTTATTATTCATGCTAGAATTGTATTAACCGGAAACATAATACATGTGTGAATACATAGACAAACAGAGTGTCACTAGTATGCCTCTACTTGACTAGCTCGTTAATCAAAGATGGTTATGTTTCCTAACCATAGACAAAGAGTTGTTATTTGATTAACGAGGTCACATCATTAGTTGAATGATCTGATTGACATGACCCATTCCATTAGCTTAGCACCCGATCGTTTAGTATGTTGCTATTGCTTTCTTCATGACTTATACATGTTCCTATGACTATGAGATTATGCAACTCCCGTTTGCCGGAGGAACACTTTGTGTGCTACCAAACGTCACAACGTAACTGGGTGATTATAAAGGAGCTCTACAGGTGTCTCCAAAGGTACATGTTGGGTTGGCATATTTCGAGATTAGGATTTGTCACTCCGATTGTCGGAGAGGTATCTCTGGGCCCTCTCGGTAATGCACATCACATAAAGCCTTGCAAGCATTGCAACTAATGAGTTAGTTGCGAGATGATGTATTACGGAACGAGTAAAGAGACTTGCCGGTAACGAGATTGAACTAGGTATTGGATACCGACGATCGAATCTCGGGCAAGTAACATACCGATGACAAAGGGAACAACGTATGTTGTTATGCGGTCTGATCGATAAAGATCTTCGTAGAATATGTAGGAGCCAATATGGGCATCCAGGTCCCGCTATTGGTTATTGACTGGAGACGTGTCTCGGTCATGTCTACATTGTTCTCGAACCGTAGGGTCCGCACGCTTAAGGTTTCGATGATAGTTATATTATGAGTTTATGAGTTTTGATGTACCGAAGGAGTTCGGAGTCCCAGATGAGATCGGGGACATGACGAGGAGTCTCGAAATGGTCGAGACGTAAAAATTGATATATTGGACGACTATATTCGGACATCGGAAAGGTTCCGAGTGATACGAGTATTTTTCGGAGTACCGGAAAGTTACGGGAATTCGCCGGGGAGTATATGGGCCTTATTGGGCTTTAGGGGAAAGAGATAGGAGAGGTTGGGCGCCCCCCCAAGGCCTAGTCCGAATTGGACTAGGGGGAAGGGCTGCGCCCCCTCCTTCCTTCTCTCCTCTTTTCCCTTGCCTTGACTCCTACTCCTAATACATGGAAGGACTCCTAGTTGGACTAGGAAAGGGGGAATCCTACTCCCGGTGGGAGTAGGACTCCCCTAGGGCGCGCCATAGAGAGGGCCGGCCCTCCCCTCCTCCACTCCTTTATATACGGGGGCAGGGGCACCCCATAGACACACAAGTTGATCCTCGTGATCATTCCTTAGCCGTGTGCGGTGCCCCCCTCCACCATATTCCACCTCGGTCATATCATAGCGGTGCTTAGGCGAAGCCCTGCGACGGTAGAACATCAAGATCGTCACCACGCCGTCGTGCTGACAGAACTCCTCCCCGAAGCTTTGCTGGATTGGAGCCCGGGGATCGTCATCGAGCTGTACGTGTGCTAAGAACTCGGAGGTGCCGGAGTAACGGTGCTTGGATCGGTCGGATCGGGAAAACGTACGACTACTTCCTCTACATTGTGTGATCGCTTCCGCAGTCGGTCTGCGTTGGTACGTAGACAACACTCTCCCCTCTCGTTGCTTTGCATCACCATGATCTTGCGTGTGCGTAGGAATTTTTTTGAAATTACTACATTCCCCAACAGTGGCATCCGAGCCTAGGTTTTATGGTTTGATGTTATATGCACGAGTAGAACACAAGTGAGTTGTGGGCGATATAAGTCATACTGCCTACCGGCATGTCATACTTTGGTTCGGCGGTATTGTTGGATGAAGCGGCCCGGACCGACATTACGCGTACGCTTACGCGAGACCGGTTTCCCCGACGTGCTTTGCACATAGGTGACTTGCGGGTGACTGTTTCTCCAACTTTAGTTGAACCGAGTGTGGCTACGCCCGGTCCTTGCGAAGGTTAAAACGGAGTCAAATTGACAAATTATCATTGTGGTTTTGATGCGTAGGTGAGATTGGTTCTTGCTTAAGCCCGTAGCAGCCACGTAAAACTTGCAACAACAAAGTAGAGGACGTCTAACTTGTTTTGCAGGGCATGTTGTGATATGATATGGTCAAAACGTGATGAGATATAAGTTGTTGTATGAGATGATCATGTTTTTTTGAAGTTATCGGCAACTGGCAAAGGCCTTATGGTTGTCTCTTTATTGCATAAGATGCAAGCGCCAAATAATTGCTTTACTTTATAGCTATGCGATAGCAATAGTTGCAAGAGCAATAGTTGGCGAGACGACCATGTGACGACACATTGATATAGATCAAGATGATGGAGATCATGGTGTCATGCCGGTGACGATATAGATCATGACAGTACTTTAGAGATGGAGATCAAAGAAGCAAGATGATGATGGCCATATCATGTCACATATTTTGATTGCATATGATGTTTATCTTTTATACATCTTATTTTGCTTAGTTTGACGGTAGCATTTTAAGATGATCTCTCACTAATTATCAAGAAGTGTTCTCCCTGAGTATGCACCGTTGCCAAAGTTCGTCGTGCCCAGACACCACGTGATGATCGGGTGTGATAAGCTCTACGTCCATCTACAACGGGTGCAAGCCAGTTTTGCACACGCGGAATACTCAGGTTAAACTTGACGAGCCTAGCATATGCAGATATGGCCTCGGAACACGAAGACCGAAAGGTCGAGCGTGAATCATATAGTAGATATGATCAACATAGTGATGTTCACCATTGAAAACTACTCCATCTCACGTGATGATCGGTTATGGTTTAGTTGATATGGATCACGTAATCACTTAGAAGATTAGAGGGATGTCTATCTAAGTGGGAGTTCTTAAGTAATATGATTAAATTGAACTTAAATTTATCATGAACTTAGTCCTGGTAGTATTTTGCAAATCATGTTGTAGATCAATAGCTCGCGTTGTTGCTTCCCTGTGTTTATTTTGATATGTTCCTAGAGAAAATTGTGTTGAAAGATGTTAGTAGCAATGATGCGGATTGGATCCGTGATCTGAGGTTTATCCTCATTGCTGCA